>NW_025862662.1:634187-686461 GCF_002878395.1 Capsicum annuum
GAATCCACCTATGCAAGAGGTGGATTCAGACGACGTTGATGCTCAATAGTGGGTACGCAATCTTCCTCTAGCTAAATCTTGTGCATACATATGCCAGGAGGGATACCAATTATATCAGCAATAGTCCAACCAATAGCTCTCTTGTACCTCTTCAGAACAGAGATAAGAGCCTCTACCTATTGTTCACCTAAATCAGCAGCAATAATAACCGGCAATGTATTTCCACTACCCAAGAACACATACCTTAGATAACTGGGTAGCTCTTTCAATTCTAGCACCGGTGGCTCTTCAATGGATGGCTTCGCCAGTGGTGAAGGTCGATTCTTAAGGTCAAGGTCCAGTTTCTTGGGGGCATGAGAATACGACCCCATTCCTATCAAACCACAGATAGTTTCTTCGTACTCTTTAACATCCTCACGATTAAAGTTGAAAATCACAGCAACCAATGGCTCAACAGTAAGCTGCTTCTCTAAAGATAATTCCTTCTCATCCTCATAATAAACATCAACTATAGAGAACACATTCATATCCTTGGGCTGCTTTATTGATTTACATACATCAAAACGTACCACTTCATCATTCATCCAAAATAAAAGCTCATTTGCTCGCAAATCAATAAGCACACTTCCTGTTGCGAGGAAAGGTCGACCTAAGATTATGGGCACCTCAAAATCCACCTCGCAATTCAAAATAACAAAGTCTGCAGGAAAAATAAAGGTAGAAACCTTTACTAATTCATCATATAAGATACCAACAGGTTATTTTACCGACCTATCTGCCATTACAAGCTGCATGTTGGTTGGTGTAGGATCCCCCAACCCCAACTATCTATAAATGGATAGTGGCATCAAATTAATGCTAGCCCCCAAATCACATAAAGCCTTAGCAAAATCTAAAGATCCAACCGTACAAAGAATAGTGAAAGCACCCGGATCTGCCTTCTTCTGTACCAAAGACCTCGTGGCAATTGCACTACAATGATGAAAATTATCTGCCAATTCATAGCTCGCTGCCCTTTTCTTTGTCAAAAGATCCTTCATGAATTTGGCGTACCCTGGCATTTGCTTCAGTGCCTCCACCAAAGGCACATTTATAGTCAGCTGCTTTAGCATGGTCATGAATTTACTGAACCTGGTGTCATCAGCCTTCTTTTTCAGTCTCTGAGGAAAAGGTGGTGGTGGATTTGGAAGAGTTTTCTCTACCACTTCCTTTTTATTGTGCTTCCCATTATCAATCTTTTTAGACTGCTGACATCTAGGTGTAGTATCATGAACGTTCTTATCCTGATTTTCAATTTCTATAGAATTATCACAATCTGCTTCAATAACATTCTCCTCTATATTATCAACCACAGGATTGCCCTTGGATGGATTTTTCAACACCTTACCACTCCTGGTGGTAATAGCCAAACATGATCCATCTTTTCTTGAATTTTGCATAGTGTCACTAGGTAAAGTGCCAGATTTTCTTTGAGAATGCCGCCGATAGTTGACTCATTTGTTGTTCCAGCTATTTTATTGAAGTGGAATGCGAGTCAACCAATTGATTCATTGAGGACAAATCATTTTTTACCTCAGCTACTCCCGTGTTGGTTTCCTCCACTCCTTTCAACAGCTTAGCCGTCATGTCCTCCATGGACATATTCCCAGAGTTAGGTGCAACAGCTTCACAATTTCCAGGAGGGACATACAAACCGCTCCTGTCATTCTTATTCTTCCAATTCCCTTGGTCTCGGTCCTTGTATCCCGATTTTTCATAATAGTTCCTACCTTGGTTTCCTTGGACATTGCCTCGAAAACCCCCCTGATTATTTAAGTAATTTGTTTTCTCCTCAGAATTAGAGTTATCTCTTCCCTGTGATACAACAGCTTTGACCTTTCCTGTCTTCCCTAATAATAAATGCTTGGTAAGAAGGTCCATCTGCATTTTCATGTGAGCCATATCCTGGTCACGTTCCTCTTCTCTTCGCCTCTGTTCTGCCATCATGCCAATAGATACAGCAGAGCTTGCTACCTCAGAATCCCTGGTATGCCAAGCTCTACTCTGCATTGTCATACGATCCAGCATATCACATGCCTCAATAAAAGTAAGGTCCATGAATGACCCACCCGCAGCATTATCGACCACTGGCTTAGTCACCTAGTTCAAAGCCCTATATAATATTTCCATCAAGTGGACATTGGTCATCTGATGATTTGGGCACCACATAAGCTTCTTCTTAAACCTCTCTCATGTCTCGTGGAGAGCTTCAATTGAAAGCTATCTGAAATTGCTTATCTCATCTCTTAATTATGCTCTCTTGGATGGCGGAAAGAATCTTTCTAGGAAAGCTTATTTCAGTTGCCTCCAATTGGTAATAGAGTCAGGAGTTAGCCCGTTTAACCATAGAGTTGCCTCTCCTAATAGAGACAATGGAAATTAGCGCAGCCAGATCGCATTCTGTCCAACCCCTGGATTGTCAAATGATTTGCATGATGAGATAAAATTAATCAGATGCATATTCGGATCGTCGCCTGCAAGTCCACCAAATAACCCTTTGAGTTGCAATAGCTGGATCATGATGCTAGTGATATTGAACTTGGCTCCGGGTGCCAAGGGCGGAGGAATAATAGCCCCTGTGGCACCAGGCCCATCCAAGTCGTCATCATCATCATCAAAAGCAACTTGCACAGCTTGGTGTTCGGGTCTCATCCTAGGTTGACTATCTTTGTTGACATACCTGTTCACTGGTGCAGCCACATCATCTGCACGCCTTGGATTTAATAACTCATCATCACCTAGGTCCTCATCATCAAGATTTGGTACCCGACCTGGGTTATCAGCATTCTGTTGATTTACTTGCGCAGCTGCCAATGCAGCTAATCTAGCCTGCTCCTGTTGAGTAGCAGTACTTTCAAGGTCTCGTTGCGCATCCATTCTACCAATGAGATATGGTTCACGATTTATAGGTAATAATGGCCGACCAGATCTCCGTGTATTTGGCATGCAATCCACTAAACCTGAACAAAACAAAAACAACAAACAAAAAGTAAAATTTGAACATCTTTGACCAAAGGGTCTATTAACTATCACAAACTTAGTTAACAACCGTATTCCTCGGCAACGGCGCCAAAATTTGATACGCCCAAATTACAACTCTCGTTAGAAAGTGCAAGCGATCGCTGTCAAATATAGAACCCAACTGGGTTGGGTGTCGAATCCCACAGGGATACTATGATCATTAAGTATTGCGATTATTATTAGACTGTTGATCGAAGGTTCCAAGGTAAAGGGGGGTTTCAGTTTAGGTGCACAATAATATTATCAGTGTAACGATGAGATGATATGTGTAATAATATTTGATTACAGAGAATGACAAGTTAGGGTTATGTCCACCTTGTAGCTTCTACTTCTCTATTAACTATGAGTAATACGGATTTTATACATGCATGTACTTATAGAGAGACGTATTCTAATTCTAAATCCAAGTGTTTCTCAACCATCAAGGATTTACTCACCTTAGTCCTCTCGAATCCAAAGTGTACAACCAACTGTACGAACTCTCCAAGAAGTTAGTCCTGCTAAGGCATTAACGTGTAAAATAGAGGTTGGAAACCCTATTTTCTTGTCACACTCTCTTTTCCAAACAGTAAATTTTCTATCGAACAAGTTATTGCTATAATGGCGCATTCCCTATGTTTGCAACCACGAGAATTCAATCAAAATGAAGAGAGTAATGATATAAGTGGATTTACACATCATAAATTCAAAAACCCATAGCAATAGAGAGTATACTACAAGGTTTCCATAACCCTAACAAATAAACTTAGCTACTCATGAATAAAACGGAATTCAAAATAGAAATATTCATCATACCAAAACTTAGAACGATCTTGGTGATAAAGATAAATAGTGAAAATAAGAGAGAAAAACGTTTCTCTCTCTCCGTGCTCAAGCTAAGCCGCTTTCTCTTGTTTTCAAAATAATATAGAATGTGAATAATCCCTAAAAATTCAGCCATAAGGCTTTTAATAACATACTTCTCTAATAAATTGCTACTGCATCCTTAACTATTTAAAAATATTGAGTTTGCCCGGGAAAAAGTTCCCATACATCACATTCAGTCCAAAAACTGCTTTCCTTATTATGTGAAGTTTCCTTTGTTGTCCACAGGTCCCCAATGTGCTGTAATCTTCCTCATTAGTACCTGAAAAGCATGCTAATCACATAGGTCAACTCACTTAACTAAAAATCGACTAAAAGTGCAAGAATTATGTATTTTATCCTCAAAACTTGGCTAAAACATGGGTAAGTTATGGTGCTTAGACTTATAAATACGCCCAACATCAGCAAGGTTCATCATGTATCATCATAATAAAAATAAAACTAAAGTAAAAGAGAAAAACCAAAACTAAAAACATAGATAATCCATAAAAACATGGGCACCATCAGAATGCTCAAATAAGCATCTAAAAGACAAAACAAAACACAATAGTATCTAGAATATCAAAACAACATAAAAAGGAATATCCAACAACACAACATCAAAACTATACAAATCTGGGGGCAGCCCCAACTAAAAGAAAACCAGTTTTCTCACTGCATGAGCAATAAAGATAGGGTAAAAGGGTCTCCCTGGATCTGCATTAAGAGTTATCCTCTCTCTCTAACTCTATCATTATTTGACCAATCCACAGAGGCCTCATCTTAACTATCCAACCTCGGTAAAGGTGGTCACTCATTGGGCTTAAGCACCTTGAAGATATGCTTTACCCCCTTTCATATCTTCTTGAAGAACTTATATCTTTTCTTCTTTCTCTTCACTATCTTCTTATATGAGTCCCTGAGGTCCCTGTGTGATCTGGCTAAGGCTGAGTAAGCTCTCTCCAATTTGGCAATAGTGGCTCACTGCTTCTTCTACTCCTCATGGTATATGTCATAATCTGACTAAGTCACATATAAGTGTCGAGCGGTGGAGGCCTTTCCTAGTCCCTGAGGTAATCCAGACACTAGCTCCATAACCTCCCGCATCTAACCTGAGATGTCATTGAAAGGGTTGGCTAACAAAGGTATACAAGAATCTATGTCCTTTTGGGTTGATTTGCCTAAGTCTATCTTCCTTTTCTTACACTAACTTGGGGCACCCTCACCCCTGAATTTAAGTGGGAAGATACAGGGTCCTGGGAGCACCCATGTATCTAAAGCTTACTCCTCCACCTATGCTCTCCTACATAGATCAGTAATAAGGATGGGAAGAGAAGATATGTACCTCCATGGTTCTTGAAGTAACACCACTTTGAGATCACAATATCACCCACATTCAGAGTAATGTCATATAGGATACAAGCCACCATCCGAGCTCGCATATTTGTTACAATGGTCATGTGAGTGCATGGAGAGACTCTACTACAGATGATATTCAGCCAAAGCCTGGCCTCAGCTGTGAAATCATTTATCAAAATATCTCTCTTGGTGTTGGACCATGGAACCTATTTGTTCGAGCTTAGAATGTTCGTCATCCAAGACCCTAGCTCACATTCGTTCACTCGGAATTTCTCCATGTCAACATTTGGGAGCCCATACACCTAGTTGATCCACTCTACTTCGAAGTTCACCTGTTTACCCCAAATCATCATCACTGGGTTTGCGAGGGACATTATGCTAAGGTTCGCATAGAACTCACCTACCCATTGCTCATTTGCATCGCAGGGGTTCGGGGCAAAGCACCTCCACCAGATTTCAGTGAGTCTAGAATGTAATCCTGGGAACTTCTCTTCCACCTTATCTAAGTTAATATCCCTTTTTAGGGAGTAGCTTTATACTAGGCAGATATGTATAATAGAGGTTTTGGCATTGGGCTTCCATGAACCTAGTGTTGTCAAAATCTACCATTGTAGTGGCTTAGTACTTGTAAATAATACATTCCAGACCATCATTATCATTATCACAATCAAAAACATGCCAGATTAATTAAATAGACTCATGTGATAGTGTTTTAGAATATTCTGGGGGCATAAATGGATGTGCAAAAATTTTGGTTTCTATAGAAACTGCCCTCAGGTATGGGATCGTGTAGTAGTGACCACGACCGTGGTTCTGCAATCGCAGTCATCGGGACCGCAATCATGGTACCTGAGACCCAATTTGACAGTTCTGCACATTATTCAAAACACATGATTTTATTCCCAAATTTGTGTTCTACTAGAAACATAAACATTATGACTAAGGAAGTTGAACCTAGATATCATGATTATATCCCTCCAAACTCGAAGAATTTGGCATAGAGTTCATAGGGTTATAAAATTAAACATGCAGAGTACATCTTAGTTTTAACTATTTAAGGCCTAAATCTAGGTACTCAAGACTTCACCATCACTGTGTACACCAACTATAATAGCTAACCATAGGAATAAGCCCAAACAAGCATGTATTAGTGTTGAAAATGATATTTCAGGCCTTCCCTACACCATAATTTCTAAGTATGTAATTACATTAAGAACATAGGAATAGAGACAACATACCAAGTTTGATGATACAATTGGGTTGAACTGACACTTGAATACTCAACACAAGACAAAATTTGAGAGAATTTTGAGAGAAATTGAAATAGATGAATGATATAAAATGGCATTCGTATGGTCTTTTAAACTAATTTAACCGCGATCGCAGTCCTAGTTTTGCGATCGCGGGCATGCAAACTCTATGATCGCGGTGGTACAGACCGTGATTGCGGTAACTGAGACTAGATTTTAGGTCTACTGCACTTTACTGTTTAATCTAATATGCCGTTTTCACATGGTTCTTCTTCACATTCAATCACTTTTCTTTTACTACCAATATTTCATAGATTATGCATGAACAAAATAAAAAATAAAAGCTACTTTATTAGACATATATAAGAAAGATACGAGCCACTTTTCATGGCATGATAGGTTGCCTCCCATCAACCACTTAGTTTAACATCATGGCACGACACCTCCTCCATTTTCTTTTGTGTCTCCACTTTGAAGAGTTAAATCTCTGTCCCAACTTTCATTCAATATGCAATGAGCGAAAGAGGGACAAAAGATTCAGATCTTCCAAGATGAGGTTTTGAAGAGGTGAGGAAATGGAAAGCATGCTTCGATCTCACTATTTTGAAGACTCAAATCTTTTACCCAACTTCACATCAATTTTTTTATTTGGTTCTTTGGGTAAAAGTGAGCACATCAATAAACCACTAGTTATACATCGAGATTTGAGTTCCTTTGCCATTGAAGGATGGGGTTCCATCTGCTCCTTTGGAAAATCAATTCTAAGATATAAGAATCGTACTCCATCTCTCCACGATTCATCATTTGTCAAGGTGGATGGAGTCTCATCACATCCTCTAGGCATAATGTTGAAATATGGTTTGAATGAGGTCCAACCCCTAATTCCAAAATTGCCTCCTCCAAAACATCTTCACCCCAAAATGAACTAAAGTCATCATAAGAGATTTTCCTTGATTCCATTTTTGACTCTACTAACATTTCTTTTATTTTATCATCTTCTTCCCTATTTGATTTGGTTGATTAGAAAATCATTGAGGAGTGATCGCTACCTAGCTCATCATCATAGATTGGTTTCTCTTCTTGATTAAACTCCTCTTAGGAAGTGAGCAAGGTAGTGATATTTTTAAGTTTTTCTTCTTTGCCCATTTCCTCAATCTTAACAATTTCCCTTCCAAATGCCTCATGGGATTGATGCATGTCTTGCACTTTTTCCCCCGTTGGTTACTCAATCTTAAATAGTTTGAAGTATTGCGTCAAAACTATTGGACCCGGCATATAGCTCTTCCTTCTCCTTATCATAGGACCAATCAAACTCATACAAAGAACTAGCAACTCAGAATAATAAGGGTAGGGTATAATTAGGCAATCACTCCAATGTCCATCTCGACCACCACACAAAGAACAACCATACTCCCAATAGGAGTGAGAGGATAATTTTGTCTCTTTCTGGGAGCATAGTTATAATCTCTCCTAAAGTGGAGTTCGTCACAATATGGACATGGATTGTCAAGATAGCACTTCCAACTACCAAAATCATATTTGTCATAAGATGTCATAGAGAAAAGTAAAGTGAAAGGAAAATCTACCTAACACAAGAAACAAAAGAAAATCATAAACAAATATTTACATGCTTGAATTTAATCAAGTAAGCTAAAATTCCAAACTAACTTAATACGCCAAATTGCTCCCCAACAACAACACCATTTTTTATAACACTCAATTCACAGTCAATTTAAGTGCAATCCGATCGTCGTCAATATACTAACCCAACTTTGGAGTCGGGGTCGAATCCATGAGGAACAATGTGAGTGTCAATCAAGTGAATTTGAAATAATGGATACTTGTGAAATTCAAACCAATATTACATAAAGATAAAAATGGGGGAGATAAGTATAAACACTAATTTTTCTTTTTGGGTTTTATAGTATAAATTTGGGCCTATAAATTATTAGAGTTTTATCAATTAGGCATAGATCTTGGTATGATGTATTACTAAGGGAAGTGACACATGATTACTAATAACTAACCTCATTATTAGTAGGTCAAATATGGGTAGGTCTGGTTATAGGTTTTGATGCTAGTCTTTCAACAAAATACAAAACTTTCATCCATTGGTTCTTTCGAATACCTAATGGGTGTTTTCAACAATAGGTAACCAAACCTCAATGCAGGCATCCCTATTTCTAGGATAATACCTATGGTATAGTTAACTTCACAACTACCCTTATCTCTAAGATAGTGAAAGATTAGCAAACTACACATATATTGTTTACCATTGCTCTAGTCTCCACATCCCTCTTTTGAAGATGATATAGATTCCTAAAGTTAACCCAAAACCCTTCTTTCAAAGATGGCTTTGAGCTTTCTAGAGTTTGGAGGTTTCACCCATCAAACCCATATGGGTATTTGCGGCTTTCACCCATAAATCCCAACCAAATTGTTCAAGCAATGATAAAACCCATCAACTTGAATTACTAACTAGACGCTAACAATAACAACCCACACACATTTTAATCCCTATTCATACATAACCCCAAGATGGAGATCTATCTATACATAAGATAAATAACCAAAGATATACCCATAATCTCCATTGAAATAATTTTGTGAAGACTAAATGAATGTTACTTCAAACTTTGGACTCCCACAAATCTCCAATGGAAGTAAGATATTCCTCCACTTAGAGACTACTCCAATGTATTTTTCACCCAAAACCTATAAAATATTTTTTCTCCATGATGGAGGCTATAAACTCAAGAACAAAACCTAACTATTACAGAAGATAGAATATAATGAATAATTAGGGTTTGAGTCTATTTGTCAAAAAAAAAAATGGGATCAGCCACGTGCATTTCCAGTTCTTCCCTTGGGATGCAATCTTTTGCTAATCCACAATCGCACAGGATTGGCCACGACTGTGATCATCTCACGCGACCGCGCCTTATTGAACATGCTTAACTATCGCAATCGCAGTCCCCAGACCTCTACTGCAGTAACTGAGGACATTCTAGTCTAGGTCTTCAGCTATACTTTTCTTTCTTCGTTTTGATCATTTTTAGTTTCGATCCACACTTTTCCCTTTTATCTACTATGTACCTTCAAAATATAGATATTAGTGATTTGAATCAAAATTATGTCTCATTTATTCATTAAAAACATGGTAATGTGAATGAATATTGAGTGTGAATGAGTGGTAAAATTACTCCTCCTCAACTATGAAACTAGGCTCTGATACCAACTTGATATGACCCTATTGAAGGCCTTATTGTAATGGGCATCCCATGTCCGACCGAGATCGGAGACCACCCCCGTTACCCAACCCAACCTCCAGCCTCTTGCCCTGAGTTGGCTAAATTTTGAGCATATAACATGATAGTGTAACAACTCACATAAAGACTCTAGGATAGGATCACAACCGTGATTGGCCAACCGAGTCCAAACATACCACACCAACTGCCCAACTGTACCAAACCATTCTAAAGGCCATAAACCAGGCTATAACCAAATAAGTTCTCAAACATAATATAATTAATCCCAAAATTAAATATGATGGAACAGTGAGAAATTATGTCCAATGATGTCAGTACACCATCTTATTTCAATGCCAAGGATGACACCAATACTAATCTGCCCATTCTAACCCATAGCAGTTCCACAAAGCCTCTAACCAAAGAGAAGTAAAAATCCGGTTCGAACATGCCCCTAACCATGGCAAAAAACAATATCCAAAATAAAATAAAAGTTTCTAAAAATATCCATAAAATGAAATAGATCTTTTTGGAAGGATGAAAGCTCATCACTTCAGTCCAACTACTGATCCCTAAGTCAATCACTATGTAGGTGGAGTAG
The DNA here is from genome assembly GCF_002878395.1 of Capsicum annuum. Classification (NCBI taxonomy): domain Eukaryota; kingdom Viridiplantae; phylum Streptophyta; class Magnoliopsida; order Solanales; family Solanaceae; genus Capsicum; species Capsicum annuum. The sequence continues at coordinate 644,549 of NW_025862662.1, forward strand.
AACGGTTGGTTCCTGCATAGCGTGGGCATATGACCACCAGTAGATGGTTTAGTAGGTGAACCTAGATTGATCTCGCGATAAAGATAAAATGATGTCCTTTATAAAGCCAAGTAAAACCATCTATATGCACACAACCATACACATATATATAACCATGCCGGGAAAAGGGACCAGGTTTAGAATGTATTTAAAACCTTTACCTAGGCAGTGTAGCTTTGCTATCCTAATCCACCCCTAGGCTATATGGATTTAGCTCCCCCTACTAAAGGCCCCAGCACGTATAGCCATATGACTAGGGAAGAAAAAATAGGATGACTAGTATATCTCCCAAAATATAGTGTGAAATTATGCACACGGTCACCAAGACCGACATAATATCGGCAAATTTAAGTTTCCAACTTTGGTCCACCCAGCACCTCCACCTTCTACGTCTTTGCTACACATTCCAAAATTATTTCCTAATAGCAACCATTATCAAGAAACCAATCAATCCATTTATCATTTATTAACCAAGGTCATTTAATGGTTTTATCTTCATACCGACTATACTTGCAAGTACTATCCATATCCAACCATATATAGTTTTAAGGGGACTTCCAAGTGCCCTTCCATTTACCCTATTAAACCACTTGGGGGATTCCATGTAGCCCACAAGCATAACCATTTATCCATTTACCTTTCTAAGCCCTTTAAACTATGCATAATTCCTTTACCAAGTTTGAAAATAAGCAAGAGTTCCATTAAAAGTAATCCATGAAATAAAAACATGCTTATAGTCATTTTTTCAACTGATGAAATAAAAACATGCTTATAGGCATTTTTTCAACTGATGAAATAAAAACATGCTTATAGGCATTTTGTCAAACATATTAGGGGCATAATATGTCCAAAACTAATTACAATTACCATTAAACCATTCCCATGCAATCCAATTATCGAAAACCATCATTAATGAACATAAAACATGATTAAAACCATGGAAAACCATGACTAACCATTTAATATCAAAATCCCCAATTCATATTTGAAAACTAAAATCATACAATCAATGAAGTTATGAAAACATTCATAAAAGACCATGCTTCTAGATAGAATTAACCATGAGGGAAGAGAACATTCCTTAAACAAAGATAATGATGGAAAGAAATCACCAAGATAAGCCCTTAATTAATCCTCTAGTTAAAACCCTAGCTTCCCTTGCCCAAAAGCTTTTGAAAAAATTATAGAGTGTTTTAGAAGAGTTTCTAAGTGTTAATGAATGTAATAATAGGGTAAATAACCTCCCAAGTAGGTTAGAAGTTGTGGGACCTTATGAGGTTAAGTGGGGAAATATCCATAATATCCCCACTTAAGTTGCACAAAATTTTGTTCCAACGGTACAGTTGACCCTCACTGTCGTACCCTCTAATATGATTGGTACCCTCCACTTGTATCCTATCCTCAATCTTTGTATCCAACACTATCTAGCATATGACTCATCCAACCATGTCGTATCGAAGCATACTATCTGTACCCTTTATCCGTACCTCTAGCAGATTAAACGCAAGGAAGATTTAGACACTGTCCACCATACGAGTCCAAGGTATGACTCGTACCCTATTTTAAGGCTCATGGTGAGCCACTCATACTCAGATCCAACCTTATTAACCAAGTGTAAGATTAAGTTAAGGAACCAAATGATCTGTACCCACCAATACGACTCGTACCCCTAAGTCGTATCCATTCCAGTAACCAAAATCTATCCCACCAACTAACATTGGTCAGCATACAACAGGACCATACCATTTGTACCCTATCATATGGATCGTTCCCATGAGTCGTATTGTCCAAGGGTCAAAACCCAAGGTGTTATATATATATATATATAAATTATAATTTATGCACGGACTCAAACCATGACTAAAGAGTGTAAATCTGTAAATCCATTACTCGAGGTTGATGTTGAGACTAAATCAACATTATAGCATAGAAAGGGTTGGAATCTCTCTCGACTGAAGTAAATAGTAGTTCTAAAAATATGGAATAGTAATGGACTAGAATCAATCTCAATCTAGTTTCAAAAATATCACATTTAGTTTCAAAGCTCATAATTCATTAAATAAGTTGGTATGATTACCATTGTAAAAAAATCTATTTTTAAAGTGAAAAGTGAGAATAAATCCTTTTTTTTATAAAATAATAGTAAAATCAAGGGATTGGTTTAAATCATACCACTTAGTTAGCATGAGCGTTCCTAAAGGTATGCATGCCATAACCAATATCCACACAATACAACCATAAATGCCTAAGCATTTATAAACTGGAATCAAGTCCTTTTTGAGGATAGATTACTTACTTGGCTTGGTATCATAACCATGGCATCGATCCCAATAATATATAGTTAACATGCTAAAGCCTCATAACTTGGGAAACTATGATAAATGAGGGCGTAAAGTCACTAAAGGATCTAATTAGGGGAAATTCATCTACTTCACTATGTCAAATGATAAATCTTATACTAAAGGGATCCTAATATATAACTACAGTTAACATGCTTATAATCAAGGATAATAGGATTCTATCGCTATAACAAACATTTTATATAAAGGTCCACGTCATATTTCTATTCCAAATTTCTTAAATGGGCTAAGTCATGGTATACTTGGCATCAAGCCATCTTGAAATCCCTACCTAGATTACAACCTCGACTAGCATACAATCGTCCTTGCTTCACGAGTTCAAAATGATATCACATTGTCAAAATTATAATCTACACATTAATAAGAGTAAAACTATACCCACATTGCAATATGAAACTCCGATCCTAAAATTGGGTAAAAAATGGGCTCGTGGCACTCACTAACAAAATTCTAGAATTGAATTCATCATGAGGTCCTTTGAAGGACTAGGAATCTGTGCTCAACGAGGCTTAAATCAACCCTGAGAGATGGCTAAAATAGGATCAAAAATAAGAATTAAATGGAGGATTTAGGTCAAAAACTTACAAAGAAACTAGTGGAAATCTCAACATCCTTTACACGTATCCAACTCTAGATTATGATTTCCCACTCTTCTCCAAGCATTAAAGTTCATTAATGGCAGATTAGGACTTAAACAAATAAGAGAAAAATAGATAAAAACAACAATATATAGTCCCATGGATTACTCATCACAATCAAGAGGACCCATGGCCATGAGGCGACGTGCCAAAGGATTTCTTATCAAAAAAAAGAATATATCATGGAGGTGAAGGCTTATCAAGGTGAACTATAACAAAATAGTAAAAGGTGTTATGAATGCAAAGAGGGAGAGAAATTGGGTTGGCTTGACCCTTCGTCGTGAACATGAGGGGGAAGGCTTAGATCATGATGGTCAAGAGTTTGACCTTAAGATAATGCCGCCAAAATCACACAATCTCAAAGAAAAACTGGAGGCTACACCAGATGCTAAAAACTAGCAAAAATGCTAAGTCCTAACAGACTCCAACCGAGTGCTCAAGATTTATTTGAAACCCCCTAAACATAAAATAACTATGCTAACATACCCAATTTGACTAGCCGGACTCAACGAAACCATTAAGACTTTCAACTGAGATCTTTTTGCTTAAATGTAGGTCCCATACCTAGTTTTATTTTAACCAAATTTTACCCAATCATCAAAAATAAATTTGAAAGTCTTGGGACCTAAACCAAGGGTCCCTTTAGCCTAAAATCAACATCTAAGAGTTCATGGCACTGTTGGAATTTCCATCCAAGACTATTTACTAGGAGTTTTGATTCAAGACCAATTTTTTAACAAAGAAAGCTCCAAAACAGGAAATTGAGCCTAAAGTTTAAACGAACTACCTGATAACTGAACCGATAGTTTTGACAAGTTGTAAATGACTTGTAGTTGCTATGAAAGATTCAAAATACCAAAATTATTTGGAAATTAGGAAAATGACCTAAAGGTCTTTACTCTTCTTTCCTAAGAATGTTCATGGGAGAAGACTTTCAACCTTTTCCTCACATATATTTTTTCCCTTTTAGAATATTATATTAATGTACTAGCCAGCCATTTTGGTGTTTTAGCCTAAATAAAATTAATTTAATCAATCTGATGTCACTTTTCTTTATCCCCTTTATACCAAATTTACTACTAAACAAAATGAAGATTTTTTCAATACATAAGCCAAATCATAAAACAAAATGGAATTGACGAAGTAAGGCTATGACCAACCACCCCATTGTTTTTCTCATTTGTTTGTTGTTCATGGAAATTAAGCTGGAAATTTCCACAGTAATATGATTTTATTAATTAGCTATGAGTTCAAACTTTTTTATATTTTCTATATCTTCAGATGATGCGATTGTTCAATCATTTTATTTATAGAAGAGTAAGTAGAGAATATTTAGAATGGTGCCCACTAGTAAAACTTAACGTACTCAATACTCACTTCTTTTCTTTTTAAGTTACTTTTTAGGGCTAGGGTTTGAAAAAGGGAAAAAGTGGGGTAGGGCTCTGGATGACGGGCCTTTTAAATATTTTAGAAACTTGAGAATAAAGAAAAAGTCTAGAAAATATATCAAAATACCTTTTATATTCACTAAATAATTCCAATACTTTCCTCTCTCCCCAAACCTTCCTTCTACCCCATTTTTAAGACCATGAACGGGTTTAAATATTTTCTTAATCAATCTTCTTTCTTAAGTCCAAAGCTCTCATCCTTTTGTGTTCAGGTAAGTTTAATCGTTATTTCGAGCATTTTAGCTCAATTTTTCTTTTTTTTTTATTATGATTTAGTGTAGTGAATCTTGGATTTTTGGTAAAATTCTAATGTTCTTAATTAAATTAGTGAAAATCTGACATGCTTTTAGTTCATATTCTTGATTCCGCATCATTTTTTTGCATTTTGCTTTGGATAATCCCTAGAAAAAAATAATTTTTATGTTTATATTGTCTATTAATTTTGAAATTTTTATTGAATTTTCTTGACTCTAAAGGTTTTCATGTCGTTATTCTAGGAATAATTGCTACTTATTTTGCATGTTTGATTTGAGAATTTCTCTGTTTGTGTTAATAGACTAGTGGTCAATAGATTGAATATTTATTCTTACTTGTAGATTGTAGAATATGGGTAAAGCTAAAAAAGCCTTGAAAGGGTCTGCTTCTAGCAGTAAGAAACGAAAAACCCAAGAAGTATCCAAAACTTTGAAAGGAAAGAAATTATGGTCAAAGAACCCGAGTCTAACTTGAAATCAAAAATCATGAACGAGATTTTGGAATGTAAAGACAGTAGTGCCTAGGAGAGAGATGATGTTGAGTGTAGTAAAGAGGAAAGTTATAGTGATGATGATGGGAGAGATACCCATAGTGGAGATGGGGATGATGATCCCTTATCCTTGCCAAATTATGCAAGGTATATCTCCAATCCTTTCTTCTCAAGGTTCCATACTTGAAGATGAGATCCTTTAGACCATCCCATCTCTAGTCATAGAGGAAGATAATAAGGTTCTTACGATACCGATATGGAATAAGTTCAAAAGGAAATTCTTAGCATATCGGCGCACACTAACCCAAAAAAAGGTCTTCCATGTCCTTTAAAGTCATCAGGTTTTTTGAATTCTTTTTATATAGAAAATATTATTGAAATTTCAAATACTTCAGAATTTCAAATACTTTGAGCTAGTCACCTTATTTCTTCATTGAAGGTGCGATCCCATTGAGTTGTATGACCAAGCCACATGGATGGATGAGCTAAGATCTTTTCTAGTGAAGATTTTTTTAAGAGCAAGGATAACAGATTATCGTGACTTTAGAATAACTATAGTTGGTCAAAGACTTTATAGTGAGTTTAAGGGTACCTACTTTGGGCTCTTGAGGCATATGTTGGAGTTTTTAAAATTCACTCGGCATATGATCCATTATATGCTATTGCGAAGTGTCAAGAATAATAGTAAGTTGCATGAAATTTGGTTCTGCATGAACGATAAGATAATATTTTTGGGTTAAAGAATTTTTCTCTAATTATGAAATTGAACATACCCCCATTGATCAAAAAAGAACAAAGTCCTCCAAAAGAGAGAAATTTTTCATTTCAAGGTAATCAAGAACAAGAATATCACTGTTGCTAAGTTGAAGCTCGATTAAAGGTAATCGATTGAATAAGGTGTAAAAGTTGAAGTGCTCTTTAGTTTGGTTCCTCCACTTGATGTTTCTTGCAAGAGACTCGTCAAGATAGTGGGTACAAACCACATCTAGATGACAGGTGATTTATATTTCTTCAATGTTACCCATCAGGGAGAGGGTCTTTTTGAATTAACATTGAGATACATAAAAAATAAAGTTGATATAAAGAAGCATTGAAAAGTGTATAATGAGAAAAAGAATGCATCCTACGCTCTGTATGGCTTTCCCTGGACATTCTTGGTACTTATTATCAACCATATAGTCAATTTATTATAGAATATCATTTATTTATGCAGTAATTTATAGACTGTCACGACCCAAAACTAGGGGTCATAATGGCTCTTATTGTGGCGAACATTGACAAGTAAGCCTATCACTCAAACTGATACACAAGGGGAAAAGTACAATAATAACCCCTAGGTAAGGATTATAGAGTGAAGGCAAACCCCACAATAGCACAAGTGCAGAAACAAAAATAACCAAAATACCACACATTCTCAAAACCTGGTGTCAATTGTGTAAGAACTACTAATACAATCCGAGAAACCAATACAAGGACAACCAAAATAGGATAAAACTTTATCTCTGAAATACAATAAAGACATAGCCTAATATAGATAAGATAGGAGTGATTCAGACGCCTGAAATCTGCCACTACCTTGGAAGATTCGATAGTCACCCAAGTTAACTAAGCTGGGGCACACTCATACTAGGACTTGTACCGAAAGGGCGTATTAGGTATGACTATCGGTCCACTTGTACTGAGTAGGTGTTATAGGACGACTGAGAAAAGAAGATAATAAAACATACAAAATACACTCAAAGGGCACATCACCTGCAATCAAAAAATATCCCACAACGGTAGCCCACACCGAAATATTAATTATATAATATAAAAATATAATAGAATAAAGCACCAGAAAAGAATACGAGCATACATTTATACCACATATAAGCAAAGAAACAAGGAGAACAACATATACATAAGTATCAAGTACAAGTAAGCAAAGATAGAACAATGTATAGGTAACTATTCAAAATAGAATACACAATCACATCACAAGCATAATGAAGTAAATACAATAATTATGATGATGATGATGATGCACTAGGTTGCCATACAACCTCCAAGACTGTTACACAGTCTCCATATACACTTACAGAGCTAAAAATTTTACTGGATAAAATCCCCAAAATCTATTTAAAAATCAAGAATCAAAGTTATTTTAAAGATAAAATCAAGGGAAAAATAATGATTAAAGGATTAGAAACTTGTTCAAGTGAAATTGGGGTTTAAATTGGTGAGATACACTTTTTAGGCTTTACGGGCCAAAATTCCCAAATTTCATACTTAATTCATATTTAAAACAAGAATTTAAGGTTAATGATAGGAGACATTAGTTGAAGTAAGTGTAATGGAGCTTACCCAAGTTTATAAATGGAGAAAGTTGCTCAAAACCACGAAACTCTAAGCTCCAAGTCTCAAAAAATGGTGAAAAATAATGAAACATGGGTATTTATACCTAATACTCACGATTGGGGACTGTAGGTCACGATTGCGGTATCTTTTCTATCAGGAGTATTGCGATTACGGGCAAGGGTAGCAATCGCGACATCTTGACTGCAAGCCCTATTGTGATCGCAGAATTATTTCGTGATCGCAAATGCACCAACTGGGAATTTTTGAGCATTTTGAGTCCCCGTGGGCCCCTCAAAATTCATCTAGAATTCCATGAACGCAAAAAAACTATGATGCCCAATCAAATTCGATGATCCAGAATCAATGGTGATATCAGATTTTTGAAAAACTATTGTTTTCACAAAGTTGACCCCAAAACCCAAAATCACAACTTTCCAAACTGAGGGTCAAAATGAAATGCAAAAGCCATAAAACCACATAAAACATGTTACAACACTAACATTGATGTTCCAAATTTGCTAGCACTATTCGTTCTACCATCCATGACACAGATCAAAAGATATCAACTGAAGTCACATATAAGTTTCTAAAGCCACCAAAAACCATAATATTGCAAAAATGACACCAAAATGCATCGGGAATCGTGCCAATTATCTCCACACTCTAGAAATACCACAATGCAACTACAGAGATGGGTGAAATAGTAAAATCATACAAAAACATATTTCACATATTTCACTAAAATCTAGTTCGTCCTCAAACTAAATGTAAAAGAAATACCTAAATCGTCAAAGAGCTGGGGATAAGAACTACGCATAGCAGACTCGACCTCGTAAGTAGCCTTATCTATAGGTCGATATAGCCACTAGACATTAACCACCGAAATAACTCTAGCGTGCAATCGTCTAACATCCCTACCCAAAATGGAGACCGACTACTCAACAAAAGACAACCGCTCATCTAAATTAACCGACTCCCAAAGAATGACATGAGATTCATCTGGAATGTAATGGCGAAGTACAAAAACATGAAAAAATGGATGAATAGCTGATAAATCTAGAGGAAAATCCAACTCATAAGCCACATCACCAATAGTTCGAAGAATCTCAAATGGACTAATATACCTGGGGTTAAGCTAGCCCCTCTTCCCAAACTTCATTACACCCTTCATGGGTAAAAATTAAAGGAAAACACAATCACCAACACTAAGACTCAAGGCACAAAGTCTACGATCAGCATAGCACTTCTGCCTACTCTAAGTCGCTCGAAGACTTTCCTGAATGATCCAAACTCTATCCAAAGACTTCAAGGAAGTTTGTACCTTGAGGTCTCACAAAAGAAACATCATACCAAGCTACTGGAGAGCGACAATGCCTACTATTTAAAGACTCAAAATAAGCCATATCGATACTGAAAAATTAGCTATTATTATATGCAAACTCTACTAAAGCAAAATATTGATCCCACTGTCCACCAAAATCTATCACACAAGTGTGGAGCATATCTTCAAAAATTGGATAGTCCGTTTTGACTGATCATCATCCTAGAGGTGAAATGTTATACTAAGGTCAACCCGAGTACCCAAGTTATCCTAAAAATTCTTCCAAAAGTAAGATATGAACACAAAAACTCAATCTAAAATTATAGACATTGGCACACCATGTAGTCGCACAATCTTACGAATATAGATATGGGCCAGCCTCTCGACACTGAAAGAGACATGCCTAGTAATGAAATGATTATACTTGGCCAATCAATCCACGAGGACCCAAACACTATCAGATATATGAGAAGTGCATGGCAGCTCGATCACAAAATCTATACTAATTCATTACCACTTCCACTCAGTAATGGGTAATCTTTGAAGCAATCTACCATGTCTCAAATACGTAGCCTTCATCTGCTAACAACAAAGGCAACAAGCTAAAAAATTTGTTACATCCTTCATCATACCATCCCACCAGTAATGCTACCTCAAATCATAACATATCTTAGTAACTCCCAAATAGATGGAATACTTAAAATAAGGAAGCTCCTCCAAAATCAATCTTATCTAATTATCCACTCTTGGCATACAAACTCAGCCTCCAATCCTCAAAACTCCATCTGAATCAAGCAAGGCATCTTAGACTCACCACTCAACACTTTATCTTGAATCAACCTTAATCCCACATCATCAAACTAATGAGCTTAAATCTGCTCCATCAAAGAAGACCTAGCCTCCACAAATACAAAAATAGACTCGGGTGTCAAAATACTAAGCATAACTATCTAGTTAGCTAAAGCCTAAACCTTTAAGACCAAACATCTCTCCTGGGTCAAAAGATACACTAAGATACCTATTCTAGTCGACTACTAGCTCAAGGCATCCACAACTAAATTAGTCTTGCCCGGATGATAGAGAATAGTCAATTCATAATCCTTAAGAAAATCAAGCCAATGATGTTGCCTTACATTAATATCTCGCTGGGTGAGAAAGTACTCAAGGCTATGATGATCTGAAAAAATCTCACAATAGATTCCATATAAGTAGTTCCTCAACAACTTCAAAGCAAAAACAATTGTGCACTCTAAATCATGGGTAGGATAATTCCACTCATGGGGATTCAACTGATAAGAAGCCTACAAAATCACCTTACCTCCTGCATTGACACAGTACCTAAAACAATACCTAAAGTATCACAAAATATGGTAAAGCCCACACCCTTCTTGGGTAAGATCAAAATAAGAACTGAAGTCAATAAATCCTTGAGCTTTTGGAAGCTCGCCTCACAAGCATCAGACCATTAAAAGAAAATCTTCTTCTGGGTCAACTTGATTAATGGAGTTGCAATAAATGAAAAACCCTTAATAAAATAGGAGAAAATAGGGCTAGTGGCCACATATGGTCTACACTTGTGCCATGACCTTGGGCACAGGTAGTTCCTATAGGCAGCAGGGTGAGCGCAAGTATAGGGCGCAGGTACCGGATAGAAAAAAATTGTAACTCAGCTCTTGGAATGTTGGACTTATGGCACTTGCTTTGCCTGCTTACTGTCTGTAGGTCCTACTTGTGGTCCATAGGATGACTTAGTAAGTGTTGGGAGTCATCTTTTCAGCTCTTCTTCAATTCTCAAACATGCTTTGATTACAAACAAGCCGAAAAGTGTCCCAAACATCCATAATTACTCCAAAAAGTAGCCAAAAACACATTTTTCATCTTTTCAAGAACTTAGCATCCAAAATATGATTTCCTACAAAATATACCCAAAATGCATCATATCTAACAAATAACCTTAGAAATAACCTCATAAACTTGCATATTTTCCTTGTTTTAAGCGGCGAAAGTGCTATATTTCTATAGCACATCAACACCCTCAACTTAGAATGTTTATATGTCCTCAGGCAACAAAACACAACAAAAACAAAAATGACACTTAACTAGGAGAATCTAAGTTATTCAACGCAGTCAGTCAATACTTAAAGCTCAGAACACAACACTCCCTCCAATCTTATTTTCAAAACTAACTATGCATGGACATAAAGCATAACAATGTCACACAATGGGGTCAAGGTATGACAATTACATTAGCAATAGATAACCACTCATATATACAAGTTACGCTACCCGAAACAAGCAAATAGCTAGCAATATAACTCATGTACCATCACAACAAAGAAGTCCCACTCACTCATATGAAACAATTCATATCAATGCAGTGACAGTCAAGAGACACTCATAGTCATAGGAGAAGTTCCAAGAAATATGCATCAAATACCATAGGGTTTCCCTTGTTTTTTTTACCTTAGCATTCAAATAGTCAAGTTAGGATCACTATAGGACTTTTCTCGGCTCGTAATGTAGGCTTGGGGTCTGGTATAGTACATATGGACATATCAAGTGACTAAGCCTCCTTGGCACTACACTAACTTTGGAGTTTTACTTATTAGCCAATTTTCTTTTTATTCCACCCTTATATCTCTCTTTTTATTCTTTATTACATGTTCACATTGGGTGTGGTCTTTTATTCTTTCTTTTTCACAATTTTTCTTTTCTTTTGCTAGCACACCCAACCCTACTAACTCTTCTAGTATTTTACCCTTCTTCATAGATATTTTACACTACACACCTCTATGATAGCTACCCTCAACTTAGGAATTTTGTTTGAGTTGAGATGCACAATGTCTAAGAAAGACCAGGGCCAAAATAGGTTTATTGTAATATACATGGGAAGGTGAATGGTGAAACAAGAAAAATAGGATATAAGGCTCAGAACAAGGATCAAGGGATACTATTTCACATAGGGAAGGTCATTTAGGTTAAAAGTGAACTAAAATAGAAAATGCCCTATGATCCATTCCTAACCAACTATCCTTAAACCTAGGCAAGACAAACCAAGCAAGTTTTGTGTTCAACATACAAAGAGAACAAGGTAGTATCTCACATACACATGGTATAAAGTCAACATTACAAGCTACTACCTATCCAGTTCTTGTAATTATTAGTAAGTGATTATCATGTACCTAATCCTTATGCCATAAATAGACCCATAATGTTCACAGATATATACATTCATACATTTCTAAAGTACAAAATTTTGGAGAGGTATCAAAAATTATTCAAAATATAAAAACTGCCCTAAATTCTTAAAAATCTCCTAATTAAACAAAAACAACACAATGCAAAACCAAAACACAATATGAATACAAATTATACTAGACATTTCGGTTCTAAAATAATACCATGACCGACAGGAAAAAAAAAAGACAATAAATACCCAAAAAAACTATGGTATATCCCACCCCCAACTAAAAACTGTGCATTGTCCCTAATGCACTAATATAATAGAAAACAAAGGGAATGAGGACATACCTAGGTCGCACTAAGCGTGCATGTCATGAACATATCTAGATAGAGGTATATCCATAGGCAAAGCCATGGTGGTGGCGGTGCACTCTGAGAATATGTACTAACAGCTAGGCCGACATACCTCCGCATATCAAAAAATACAGTCTCTGTCGAATCATGGGTTTCCCTTTTTAGGGCTTGCTTACATGGCCTGTTCGGATTCTATAGGTCCCTCTTTTGGCCTCTTTTGGTACCAACTATGGGGACTGCCAAATCATCCTTTATAAATAAATCAAAGTATTTAGGACCACATGAAGGTGATGACTGAATAATTAGGGATATAACTGAAGGGATGGCTGATATGTGGCTCTTTATGAGAGAGCATACCTCTGCTCTAAGTAGGTCCACCTCCTCCCTAATATCTTTTAGATTTGGCATCTCAATCCTACTAAACTGGTCCAATACTTAAGTATCAAAATCATTTATCCATGCATACAACTCATCTCATAGCTCTAATATCATAGTCTGATACATAGACTATAGTCTAGCCTTAACAGTCTCTAGTGTAATTTGAACCCATGGCTAGATTTGCTCATATAATGTTTCCACCTTAGAATCAATAGTCGATAGCCGAGTGGTCATTACCTCTATTCTAATCTCAATGCCTGGTATATCTAGTGCACTAGCCTCTATAATAACATCCTCATCAAAAATGTCTATTACAGAAACCACTCTCATATCATTTGGCTTTTGCACTATCATGCATACATCAAACACTACTTGCTCATCATTCAGTTTGAAGGTGATCTTCCTAGAGTCCATATCAATCAATACCATACCAGTGGATAGAAAAGGTCTACCCAATATAATAAGAGCTTGAAAATTCACCTCACTATCAAGAACTATGAAATCAGTGGGGAACACAAGGGATGCCACCCTTACTTCTATGTTACATAAAACACCTATCGATTTTTTCATAGATGATTCAGCCATCAATAGTTTTATGGATACAGGTTTTAGTTTCTCTATCCTTAACATCTTGTACACAGCCAGTAGGCAATATATTTACCTGAAATCCCAAGTCAAATAAAGCTTGCATGACATTAAAAGGCCCAATAAAACATGGAATAGTGACTGCTCTAGGATACTTCTTTTCTACTAATGGTAAGGGGTCGCACTACAAGGGTGGCCATGATCATTTGTCTTAACAACCCAATCCTCACTCTCAAAATCATTATTACCCCATGTTGACTTCCCAGACTATGCCTCAGGTGTATTATCACTCTTAGTGTTGTCAATATTTAATTACTCAATAGCAGGTACAAAGGGATCATCAGTAGTGGTACCATAATTAGTGGTGATAGCTAGATAATGACTTATAGCTAATGGACTCTAAATTTTTCACTTGAAATAGTAACAGGTTGTTTCTATTTTATCATAGCAGATATTTTCCCAAACTGGTTCTCAACTACTTAATAGCAGTGGCATAAGACTTCATCTTCTTGGTTAACCCTGAAATGTCATCCTTAATCTTCTCAAGGTTGTTCTACTGATTTTCTTGACCCTTCACAAGTTTGGTCAGCATTTTTTCCATTCTTGATTTCGTATATCGTCTTCCATGCAAAATGTACCTATCTTCCTTCTCTTTATAATCATCTTTACATCTATAGTCACTTTTTCTGTCCCTACTATAGGCTCTATATTTTTCATCATAGTAGTTTTGACCTTGGTTTCCTTACCTTTAGGCTAAAACATACTCCAACTGATAATCTGAATACCTAGCCTCCTCTTCTAATACAGAATCCTAATCTCCAGAGACTGTACCCTATGATCCTATGCATAAACTTTCTTAAAATTTATAGTCATAAACTGCTTTGCCATCACCCCAAGACTAGTCCTCAGTAGTGCATTCTCTTGTGCTACAGAATCATCAGCTACTCTATGGTCACCAGCCTCTTTAACTTTTCATCTCTCTTGATCTATAATTTATTACATTTGTATATCTACAATATTCTATGGATCAAGTGGATTAAGCGGGATTGTTCTATTTGTATCAACTGGTAGAGGGTTTTGACCCCTAGCAGGAACACCATCACGAACTTGTTCTACCATTCTTTATGATGTTTGAAGAATTCTTTCTAGCTCTAGATCAAAAAAGAGTAAGGGATTGCCTCTTCTCCTAGTGTTTGACATACACCGGTGTATGCCAAATCAAAATAGAAAACAAAACTCATAAACTTCACCAAATACAATCAGTAATAACACCATATTCCCCAGCAACGGTGCTAAAATTTGATGTCGACCAAAACTAACCTTCTTAGAGGTATGCTGCAATCGATGTCAAATATAGTAACCCAACTACGTTAGGATCGATATCATAGGGAAGATGTGAAATAGTTGCTTGGTTTGATGTAATTCATGAGTAGTACAGAAAAGTAAATGGGGGATGCTAGTATCAATCGTAAGTAGTAACAAAATCTTAAGTTCTTTTAAGTTGTAAACAGTAAAAGACAAATACTAGGTTTGTGTTCCCCCTGGCTTATTAACTCCATAAGTTTCTCGTGATCAACCCAACTATTCTGATGCTTTGCATGTAAAGTCTACAAGATATGTATTATCAACCATCATGTGAATGTGAAGATAAATCTCACCCTTTACTGGTTCAGTCTCAGGGAATCACCTTGTTGTTCCTTGTTACGACCTCAGTTCACTATCACCTTTTGAGATCAAGTGATTAGATGAGATTGAGAACTATAATATGGAGGTGAATCACAAATCACTTTATTAATCTTCTTTGCCTAATCACAAACTCCCTTCTGAGGATGTTTGCAAATACAGGCTATCTCAAGCTTCTGCAGCAGCTCTAAGATTAATTATTGTGAATAAGATTAAGATACATGCATAAACCCTAGAATAGATGAATATCATACTTACTCTATGTAGCTAATCCGCTAGGGTTCCCACAACTAAAGTCAAGGAGATAAGCCGCTAATGTTCATGTAAGAATCGATGATTATCAATGAAGAAGACATGTAATTACTTGCAAAATAATAAGATGAATAAACTCCAAAGTCTTCAATTGAATAAAAACCCAAAATATCAAGAATAATTGTAATGTAAAAGTAAGTAACCTATTAGAAAAATATGTTTCCTAATAAAATATAAACCCTAAGGTATTTATAGTAACTCAAAATAACATAGAAATCCTAACAAAAATAGGAAATATAAAGTTATGTCGGCACTCGATACGACTTGGTATTCAATTTGTACCATCTTCATACAAGTCGTACTTGTGCCTCTCATATCCACTCTAGTGTTTGATCTCCTAAGGCTTTAACTATCTGTTAAGCATACAACTTCTGATTATGAGTCATACATGATCAAATGACTCATGTCCTTCACTCTTATCCACTTAGGACTTCTATCTTTCTAATATTTGAATAATGGTCTACTTACGGATTCCCTATACGATTCATACTCAGACTTTCGACTTGAATACTTTTGAGGCTTCAACTTTGGATGGCAGTTTTAGATTCTGTCATGCTTATAATTTCTGCATACGAATTGTATCCTTGCTTATAAACTAGATAATTGAGTTGTATCTTATCGATCATTAGATTATCAATTTGACTTTAGGTTCTATTGTGCTTACGAGTTATCCTACGAGTCGTACAGTGAGTTGACGACTCGTAAGATGACTCATTTCTTGATCAGAATTGGTCTTTCCAGTTCTTTTTCTTCTATTTTTATTTCAACACTACTGTAGACCAATTTTACCTTCAATAAATCCAAAAGTGCATCATATCTACCAAAAAAACCTAAGTACCCAGATAAATTCAAGTTTTTAAGCAACAAAAGTGTCGTGTTTCCACAACACATCAATCTTGCTCTTATAAGAATTTGATTTTGAGATAAAGGACCGAAACGGTTGCAAAAACCAAGTGGCCAACCATCTTTCATGCCTTGAGAATAATCATGAAAGACATAGTGAGATTGAGATTTATAACATTTTTCCCAATGAGCTAGTCATGTCAATCTCGAGAGGAGTTGCACCGTGGTTTACGGACTATGTTAATTATATGGTGAGTGGAGTACTCCTCAAGGATCATAGCTATCATCAAAGAAAGTAGTTTTTGTTCGACATAAAGAAATATTTTTGGGACAAACCCTTCCTATTTCAAGAGTACATAGATGGTATGATATGACGTTGTGTTATACAAGTGGAAATGAAAGACATTCTTGTAGCATGGCATTCCTCCCCTTTTGGTGGTCACCATGTGGGGATTCGAATTGCCGTCAAATTTTATTAAGTTGGTTATTATTGGCCATCCATTCATAGAGATGCCATTATATGGGTCAATGCATGTCATCAATATCAAATACAAGGTGACATATAGAGAAAACATGCAATTCCCCTTAGTCCTAATCTTAAAGTCGTACTTTTTGACGTGTGGGGATTGATTTTATAGGCCCTTTTGTGAGCTCCTTTGGTAACAAATATCTATTGGTGGCGGTTGATTATGTCTCTAAATGGGTAGAAGTTGTGGACCTTCCAAACAACGAGAGCAAAAGAGTCACTTTCTTCTTAAAGAAATACATTTTTACAAGGTTTGAAATACCACGCGCCATTATTAGTGATGGAAGCTCACACTTTTACAACTGAGTTTTTGGGGCTCTTCTTGACAAATATAGGGTGAATCATAAGGTTTCTACCCCATATCACCCTCAAATAAGTGGTCAAGTCAAAGTGTCAAATCAAGAAATCAAAGTTATACTTGAGAAAATGGCGAATGTAGGTCAAACTAATTGGGCAAGGTAGCTTGATGAGGCACTTTGGGCATATAGAACAGCCTATAAATCCCAATTGGTATGTCCCCCTACCAATTGGTGTTCAGGAAGGTATGTCACTTGCCTGTTAAACTTGAGCATAAATCCTTGTGGGAATTGATGAAGTTAAATATGAATTGGGAAGAAGCTTCCATTTCAAGGGTCACTAAACTTCATAAGTTGGAAGATATCCGACTTAAGGTCTATGAAAGTTTGACTTTGAATAGGAGAAAATAAAGAGATTGCATGATGCTAAGATAGTCGAGAATTTAATGTAGGAAAGCATACTTCTTTATAACTCTCATTTGAAGCTTTTTGTGGGAAATCTCCATTCTATGTAATCGGACCCCTTTGTGATTTTGAATGTTTACCCTAGTGGTGCTATCTTATTAGAGAATTATGAGAAAAATATTTGTAGTAAATGGTCAAAGATTAAAACACTACAGTGTAAGAGGCCTCGGGTTGGCCAAGGTGAAGTTGATACATTTCAAAGATCCTCAATATTGATAAAGGAGTGTCATGTCGCGAAGTTAAATTAGGCACTTAATGGAAGGCAACCCATCATTTACACACTTATTGCATTTTTTATATTGTGTAGGTGTTTTTAGATAGGTTGGAAGTCCAAAAGGGGGGGGAAATAGAGATGAAAGTTGATAGGTGTACAAAAAAAATAGAGCAAAACAGGGGAAAATTAGTCTCAGTTATCGCGATCGTGGTGCATGGGCCGTGATTATGGTACATTCTATCGTGATCATGGTAGCCTAGAAAAATTTGACTTGCTACTTAAGAAAGCCCTTTCTAACCCTTCTACTTCTTTGATTTGCTGGAGTGAGGGCATTTTAACTCTTTAAGTTGGGTGTAGGGTTACATTTGTGTTTGGGCATCGTAAACTAAAAGTCTTACTCCAAGCATAGACATTATTGTGTTTCTTTTGATTTATTTTGGACAAGCCTTTCCCGATGATGGATTGAGTGACGACATTCTTAAGATAAAATCATTAGGATAGGGTTTGGAGCCATAGATACAAGGGAAGTCTAAGTACTCATAGCATTAGAGTTTTAGGATCTCCCTTACACCTATGGTGAAGTCTAAGTAGCCATATGGTTTGCCCTCGTGAAACCTGAAATATGAGACAACGACTTGGTTTGATGCCATCAATAGCAAATTTTCATGAAGTAAATGTGAAGTAAACACCCCCTCTATCCAAAATTTTTGAAAATCTAGGGCATGGATGTGAACAATTTTGTAACAATACTTTACATCTTTTTATGACTCTGAAGTTTTTAGTTTGTTGTATATGGTAAATACTTCTTTTTTTCTTTAGTGGGAAATGCAATTGAGCTGCCTTGAAAAGTTTCCATGCCATGCGTGGTGAGCATAGTTGTTTAACTCTCATGCATACTTGTATCATCTAGTACTTGCCCCGTTAGTCACTCAAGTATAATTGTGATTGTGCTTGGTTGGTGAAGTGATCTTAGGCCTTCTTTGAGAACATAGGAACCCATTTTAGCCTAAATAGCCTACCTATACATAAAATAGTATCCTTAGTTACCCATTTTGAACCTTCAAGCCTCTCTTTGGGAACCACATTACAAGCCTTGAACCATTTAAAGTTTATCCCTCTTTTGAGCCCTACCCCCCTTAAACTTAAAATATGAAACTTGAGGCTAAATCCCTAAGTAAGGGGTGGTAAGTCTTAGAAAAGATGACCTTGGTCCATGATATTGTAGGTGGATGCCTAGAAATACTAAGCAAAGACAGAAAGTAAAAAGTGAAAAAGAAAGGAATCATCAAAAGAAGGAATAGAATAGATGCAAAAAAATAGTTGAAAAAAATATTTTTAAAGAGATGGGTGAATCAAGGTAGCGAAAGTAGGCATATGTGAAGTTGAAAAAAAATAAAGTGGCCCATAGTCAAAAGTTTGGTTAAATAGTATGACGTAGATGTTCAAGGAGGGTATAGTCACTTTGTACCCAAATGATATCATACCCTTTCTCGAACCTATGTTACAATCTCAATAAAGTCCTTCGAGATCTCCAACCAAGTGCATTCACTGTTGTGGCGATTGAAAATAAGGGCAAGCATATAGTATGATACTCGTTTGCATTGAGATATTCCTTGTGAGAGTGAATGTTTGCACCTAAATCCCTTGTTGCATGATATAATTTATTGTATTGGATTTCCTGTTAGTAAGGAGGCATATAGACTAATTGAGGCGGGTGAAATTGTCTTCTTCCAAAAATGAGGAAAAGGAGTATAATTGAGTTGCTATAGATGGGGATTCGCTTCTAGAGAGTCAGTGATTGTTGCATTGTTGTTCTTTAAATTCTTTTACATCTTTGAAGTTGTGCTTCATGTTAAGGGGAGTTGTGACAATGGTTTGCCCATAGTTGAGAGCTACTTATTGGTGTTAATCAAATTCAAATTCATTATGATCATTTGGTCGTATAAATAAGCTTAAATTTGCATAGTCTCATTGAGTAAGAAGTAGTGTTTCCTGAGGACAAGCAAAGGTTTAAGTTGGGGCTGTTGATGCATGGTAAACTTACCACTCATTGACGCCCAAATTCATGCACACTGTTAAGATTAATTAGTGTTAATAAGACAAATTTGTTATTTGAATGCACTAATTCCTATGTTTGGCAGGTACATAGGTAATGGTAAGAAAAAAAGTAAAGTAAACTTAAAAGAGATCAAGAAGGGAAGAAGTAGTGCAAAAAGATGGAAAATTGGGAGTTGGGATCGACCTCAGTTATTGCAATCGCAATCTGAGGGCCGCAATTGGGCCCAGTCAAGATCAGGTCAACTCATGGTGATTGTGATAAGTCCAATGCAATCACAGGAGTTACGATCGTGGTCAATAAATGGCGATTGTGATGGCACAAGATTCTCTCAAGGGTAGACTGGTCATTTCACACAACTAAATCCAATACTTCAAAGGGCAAAAACCCTTTCACTTTTGAATCATATTCCAACTACTTTTGAAGAATATAGAGAGAAAGTGTCTAATTAGTGTTAGAAGAACAATTGTATTAAATCTTCCAAAAAAAAATATTTTTAGTTGTTATTGTACCTTGGAATTTTGAGATTACTCTTGCTTTATTTTCAATTGAGGAAATGAATGTCAATTTGGGTAATTCTCTTTTTGTATTTTCATTAGTAGCTAAATATTCAACTTGGTATTATGTTTGAGTAGGGTGAAAATGCGTGTGGGTTATGATAGTTAGTTTAAATTCTTAGTTGATGGTGGTGGATTTCATAAATACTTGATTGTTAAGTTGGGATTTGTAGGTGAAAGCCCCAATTTCCCCAAATTTCACATCATCCTTGAAAGAGGGATGTAGGTGAATAGCATTTGTGAACAATAATTAAATGCTAGCTTATTCATTTACATTGTCTTAGAAATAAGGATGGATTGTAAATTTGCTATGTCTTGGGCATTTTCCTAGAAATAAGGATGCCCAATTGAGGTTTTGGGTGGATTTATTTGTTACACCCATGAGGTATCCAAAAGGGTTTGGGGTGATATTTTGATGTTCGGTTGAAAAACTAACATCAAAACCCCTATCTAGCCTACCCATATAGTCATTAACTAGAGTTTACATTTGATTATAATGAACTCACGCACTATTTGACCCTAGGAAAACATAATCCCAAGACTATTCTCCTATTGGAATCTTATCCGTAATTGTTGATCTTAATTAGTAGGTCAAGAAGATTTTGTTCAACAACCTTTCAAACCATACCCCCTAATTTTAATTTATGTTTTACTTCATGTTTACATTGCGGGTAAGCACTTGGTAGCCTTCAACACACATTGATTTTGAATACTGGCTACACTCCTCGTGGATTCAATACCAACTCAAGTTGGGTTATTATATTTGAAAACGGTCGTCTTGCCCATAAATAATGGATTAAGTTTAGCATTATGACCCTACTTCACTTCTCAAAACTAAGTTTATGCTCGAGTATAGCAATTGCTCGGGGAAATAGTTCTTGAATTTTGCAAAATAATTGCTAAACTCCTCAAAAGAATATGCCTTTGCTGCATGGTAGTAAAGATAGAGGTAATCTCCATATTGGAAGTTTACTCAGGTATTTTCCAAGGTGCCTCATGCAATTTCCAAAATGAGCATGATTGTAATCTCTCACAATTTGTTGGCAATGCTCTTATGCCTATCAGAGACAAAACACAAATGATTCATCGACTACTATATAATTTAGCTTTTCAAAGAAGTATGTCCAAGACACATCATTTTATTTATCCATAACAAAAAAATCAATTGGACAAACATTGTTCTCTATATTTTCTGCAACAATTCTTGGCAGTACGCCCTCGTACTTATGATGTAAATGAGCTTCGTCGACCGCAATTACCTCTTTTATTAGAAAAAATCCCCTAATACAAGCGTCAAAGGCTAAGATGCAGTACATGAACCTAGAAATATCCTTTTTTACCATGATAAAATAGGTAGAACAAATATTAAGAGTGTTGATCATGTAGGAAAAAGCAGGCAAATAGGAATACCCATGCTCCAGTGTCCCTCGAACCATTTCCTTGGAAATCATATATCCCATCCAATATTTCTAATATCTTGACTATAATAGAAGTCTCTAAAATCATTCCTTTGAATCTCTTTAGTGTTTGGATCCATTCCATTATGATACAGATCCACACAAAGCCGCGTGATGACTTTGGCTGAGATTTTCCTATGGCTGCCCAAGGCATGTTCAATGTGGTAAGTGTGATATCCAACATAGTTGTAGATGCAAAATATACTCGAGCATCCATACTTTCATACCCACAATGTCTATTCACAACTAGGAGATACACATTTTATGTATAAGTATTTACTACAATGATTCAACATAGCAAATCAAAGACTTCCTCATCGTCACTTCATCCAATAACATATTTAACTTATTCTTACTACTGAATTGGTTGTTCTATGTAGAAATTAGTTTCATCGGAGAAGGAATAGTTGGGTTGTGATCCCAATCCACACTCTCCTTGATCTTCTTGAAAATATTAGGCGCATCAATTGGATAATCTTACATATCTATTGGATGATCATCCATATTTATTGAATGATCAGCCAAGCTCTCATGTTCAATCGAATCATCATCGTTGACTATCTTGTGTGGTACTGGGGGTATCGAAGACCTTACGACTACATTTATACTTAATATAGGGCTAGAGCCATTGACAACAACATCCAACATATACAATGATGCCTGTCTGTCATCTTTATAAATGTGGGATGCATTTTCCCCTATCATTTATTGATAGCTAATCAACACGTATCTTAACTCGTAAGATAATTATGTGGTCTCAATTACACTTCGAACCATGATGTTATATGAACCATTACGACACAATGCAATGGCACTCTCACTTTACCAATATATTTCTAATTCCAACATTTGGGAGTCTCTTCCATACTCTCATATAATCACCACCAGCAATAACAAATTCATCTACAATCATTATAGACTACACTGATCGATCCTAGATTTAATCAATGCTTGCATAAATCTGGAATGGAGAAAGGTATTTATAGTGCTTCTAAACAACTAGAATCTATCTACTAATGAGTTATGAAGTGATTTTGAAAGCTTCTTAAGAGAACGGTGGTAAAATGGTTTTTGAAAATATTTAAAGGAAATGGGTAACAATGGAAGCAATGAGCAAGATAATTGTCACGAACCGACCCTGGGCCTAGCCGTGACAGTTATCACAAGTCCACCGAGGGCCAGAGACCACCCCTATAGTCTATATAATACAAGTTTAATTCAAATAATTACAAAGCAGAAGACAACCAGAGAATGAAGATAAAACAGTTAATGTAACTCAAGAATAAGCTCTAAGAGTCAACAACACCATCCAACCTACACATGTCCACAAAAACCTCTAAACCAATTCGAACATCAAATTAGGTTGGGACATGCCCCCAACCATGACAGTGATAATGACAATGATAATTTTAATGTGAACTCTTCAATTCTAAAATATGGAAAGAAACCGATGGAATGAACAAGATTTACAAAAGATGGATGCTCACCACTTCACCACAAACCTGATAGATGACCACACCACCTAACACTACACAAACCAATAGAAGAAACCCCTAGGACCTTACATCATGAAAGGATGTAGCATTCAGGGATGGTTAGCTGGGTGTGCACTAGCATATAACTACGGGTAAGGATAAAATAATGCCATTTTCAAAAATAGAACCAATCTCAGTGTACACGTTCACATGCATACGTATACATAAATATATAAGATGTCGGGATAGGGTACAAGGTCGAACCATGAGATTTAAAACTATTAACCTAGATTGTGTAGATTTAACCGTCCAAGGTACCCACGGGTTATATGGGTTCAGCTTCCTCTGTTGAAAGGGTCCCAGTGCGTGTTAGCCATACAAACCAGAAAAATTCGAGGAAGGGCCAACGAATTCATGACTCTAGCCATTCCAATATATATATATAAAGTGTGAACTATGCACATGGCCACCAGGGCCCCGACGATGGAAAACGTGGTTTCCAATATCGGTCCCCTCGGGAATTCCAACTTCTACGGTGAGCTACACAATCCCCTTTAAGGCCAAAATAAAAAGTTACTCATAACACAACCATTTAACCAAGGAGTCATCCATTTAGGAATTTACCATTGGTATCACCATACCAATTAATTATGCTTGCAAGCTAATTTCATTATGCCATCCCAATTAACCAATTAGACTCCAAAGTTCCAATTTAAAACTATTCCATGTCCAACAAAGACCTTTAAAACCATTCAAAACCAAAGAATTTAGAGAAGAAACCACGAATTGAGTTGTAGATGTTCAATCCCTAGAAACCCTATCCTTGCTTTTGATTGGGGAATTTGAGAGAAAAGATAGTGTTTATGTTACGTTAAATGGGTGGAAATAGGTCTAAAGGAATATTTTATGTCATGGAAATAGTGTAGCGGAAGGAAAAAGACCAAATTACCCTTAATAAAAATATGTAGGAAAATAACTCCCAGTCGTTGCGGGTCTCGTAGTGACTCATGGTCACTGGCCAGAAGTCATCACAACGACTCGTAGTCTGGGCAGTGACTCAGGGCCACCTTACTGGTTTGGTCATGACTCCCACCCTACGACTCGTGACTAGACCTTATAACTCATGGGGTCTTAGTCGTACTCAAGACAGAAACATAAGTAATCCTTACTGGTTTGATGACAACAAACACTCCATGACTTGTATAGAGTGACTACAACTTATAGGGTCTTAGTTGTTGCCTATAGAGTGAGCTCAACACATATGGAATTTTTAGAGTCCAAAACCTGGGGTATTACATTACCTCTCCCACCTTAGGATTATTTATCCCTAGATGAGGATTTAAGGCACCCATTAGTACGAATACAAGCCATAATGCAACCACAAAACTATGCGCAATGCAAAAAGCAATAAAACAAAAAGGGAACCCATACCTCAAACACTTCTATCTAACACGAGTAATAAGAATTGATATTTGGAATTCATGGCCTCTTCGGCTTCCCAAGTAGCTTCCTTTACCTTTTGATTCTTCCAAAGGACTTTTACCGAAGCACATCCTTAGTCCTTAATCTACAAACTTGTCTATTGAAAATCTCAATCGGGACTTCCTCATAAGACAACGAATCTGAAATTCCAACATCTTCCAAAGGAGTAGTCAACAAAAGATCTCTCGTGCACTTCTTCAACATCGACATATGGAAAACTGAATGAATAGAACCCAAGCTTGTAGGAAGCTCCAATTCATAAGCAATATTCCCTACTTCCTTCAAAATTTGATATGGACGCATATACCAGGGACTGAGCTTCCTCTTCTTTCCAAATTGCATCACTCCCTTCATAAGAGAAAATTTCAAGAATATCCAATCACCTACATCAAACTACAACTCTCTTTGCCTTACATTTGCATGGGACTTTTGGCAATTTAGGACAGCCTTAAACCTATCCCTAATCACCTTTACCTTCTTCGTGTCTTGGTAAACCAAGTCGGGACCAAATAATTGAGTCTTACCAACCTCAAACCACCCAATAGAAGAGCTACACCTCCTACTATAAAGAGCCTCAAAAGGAGTCATTCCAATGCTATACTGATAACTATTGTTATATGCAAACTTGATAAGAGGTATGTGATCCACCCAACTACTTCCAAAATCAATCACACAGGTTGTTAGCATATCTTCCAATGTTTGAATAGTCTGTTCCACTTGTCCATGTATTTGAGGGTGGAAAGCAGTGCTAAGGTTCAACCTTGTCCCCAACCTTTCTGAAACAAATGCCAAAAGTGAGAAGAAAATTATGTACCTCGTTCTGAAAGATGGAAATCAATGCTCCATGGAATCTAACTATCTCCTCTATGAACAACTTAGCATAATCTTCTCTAGAGTAAGTAGTCCTCATAGGCAATAAATAAGTGGACTAAGCCATCTTATCCACAATGACCCAAATCAAATCATACTGATTATGAGACCATGGAAGACCCGTAATGAAATCCATGTTGATCATCTTCCATTTCTATATGGGAAACTCTATCTCTTGAGACATGCCACCAAGCCTCAAGTGTTCAACATTAACTTGCTGACAAACCATACACTTGGCCACAAAGTTAGACAGATCTCTTTTCATATTATTTCACTGATAAATCTCCTTCAAATCATGATACATATTTGTCTAACTTGGATGAACAGTATACCTCAACTCATGAGCCTCAACTAAAATCCTTTCCAATAGCCCATCAGTATCAGGAACACGCAACCTACCTTGGTACCTCAAGATACCATTACCACTAATCTCAAATTCCATAACTTTTTGCTGACCCACATCATTCTTTTTATGCATAAGAATGAGATTCAAAGTTTGTTTCTCCTCTACCTCGATACCAAGAGATGATTTAACCACTTCTTAAAAAATTAGCCATCATCCTCAGAGTCCAAAAGATGAACTCCCAAATTCTCCAACTGATGAATGTCCTTCACCAATCTACTTTTCTTCTTATCCATATGAGATAAGCTACCTAAGACAACCTGCTAAGAACATCAACAACTATATTAGCTTTACCTGGATGATAGTGAAGACTCATGTCATAATCCTTAAGCAATTTGAGTCATCACCTCTGTCAAAGAATCAACTCTTTCTGAGTAAACATATATTTCCAGCTCTTATGGTCAAAATAGATTTCCATATGAACCCCATAGAAATAATGGCACCAAATTTTTAAAGCAAAAACCACGGCCTCCAACTCCAAATCATGAGTTTGATAATTCATTTCGTGATCCTTAAGTTGCCTAGAAGCATAGGCCACAACCTTACCATGCTGCATCAAGAAACAACCCAATCCCAAATGGGGTGCTTCACAATACACCACAAATCCATCTATACCCTCGGGAAAGGTTAAAACTGGTATGGAAGTCAACTTATCCTTCAACTTCTCAAAGCTACCCTCACAAGCATCGAACCACAAGAACTTTACCTTTTTCTGAGTCAACGTTTTCAACGGAGCAATAATAGATGACAAGCTCTCTACATACCTCCTATAATACCCAACCAAGCCCAAAAAGCTCCGAATGTCGGTTGGAGTCGTGGGTCTAGGCCACCTCTTAACTGTCTCAACTTTTTATGGATTCATTTTGATCCCTTCACTAGAAATAAAATACCTAAGAAAAGTCACAACATTCATCCAAAACATACACTTAGAAAATTTGGCATATAACTTCTGATCCTTAATAGACTCAAAACAATTCAGAGGTGATAGGCATGATCCTTCTCACTCTTTGAATACAAAAAGATATCATCAATGTAGACAATAATAAACAAGTCTAGAAACTGCATGAAAACCCAATTCATAAGGTCCATGAAAGGAACTGGAGCATTAGTCAACCCAAACGATATAACCAAAACTCATAATGACCATACCGGGTTCAGAAAGGAGTCTTGGGAATATCATCCTCCCTAATTTTAAAATGATGATAACCCGAATACAGATCAATCTTAGAGAAGTATCTAGCACCCTGAAGATGGTCAAAAAGATTATCAATCCTAGGAAGAGGATACTTATTTTTCACTGTCACTTTATTCAACTGGTGATAATCTATACATATCCGAAGAGACCCATACCTATCTTTCTTTCAGAAGAAAAGCACTAGATTACCCCATAAAGAAACACTAGGATGGATAAAACCCTTGTCAAGAAGATCTTTTAACTGCTCTATTAGCTCCTTTAACTCCGCAGGGCCATTCTTTAAGAAGGAATAGAAATAGGACGAGTATCCAATAGAATATTAATCCCAAAGTCTATCTCTCTGTCGGGAGAAACACCAGAAAGATCATCGAGAAATACTTCAGGAAATTCGTTAACCACGGGGATAGATTCTAAGGATGGAACCTCAGAATTATAATCCTTAAACCAAACCAAAAGATATAAACATCCCTTGGAAATCGACTTCTGGGATCTAAGATAAGAACTAAATATCCCTTTAGGCACTAAGGAACTTTTCTCCTATTCGATTACTAGTTCATTAGGAAAGTGGAAACTGACCTTTCGGGTCCTATAGTCCAAGGAAGCATATCACGAATGAAGCCAATCCATCCCCAAAATTATATCAAAATCTACCATGTCTAGCTCTATCAAATCTACCAAGGTCTCTCTATGAAACATAGTCACTACACAACCTCTATAGACCCTTCTAGCCACCACAAAATCACCCACTAGGTAGACACAAATGAAGGATAAGGAATACATCTGGTACCAAATCCAAAATGCACAGTCACATATGGGGTTATATAAGAAATAGTAGACCTCGTATCGATCAAATAATACACATCACATGAGAAGAGTTGTAATGTACCACTGACAATATCAGAAGATACCTCAAATTCCTGACGGGTGGAAATAACATAGAGATGATTCAGGCCAATGCCGTTAATAGAAGTAGCACCCTTTGGTGAAGGATATGAAGAAGTGGCGACCAAAAGTTTAATATCCCCAGTGGCTACCTTAGATGCCAGACAATTCTTATGCATATGTCTAGGCTGACCATGATTAAAGCACAAGTTCCTCGCCTCATCATAATATCCATGATGAAGCGGGAATTAATGACATCTATCTACAGATGTCCCATTGTCGAACTACCACAATAGGCAATAATGTACGAATGATAGTCATTTAGCCACTGGAGGGAATGATTCCTCATAATCGATCCCATACTCTTAATTAAAGCCTTGCACCACTAAGCAAGATTTATATCGATCCAATGTGACATCAAAATTTTGATTCAGAGTATCGACCTACTTACACCCAACTATAGTTTAATCCGATGGTGCTGAAACCAAATCTTATATATGATTTTGGGCTAGTCACCAAGTTTAGTTTGCATAGCGAGGGTCCATTGTTTACTGTCAGACACCTGTTTATAAGATCTAGGAATAGAGATATGATCAAGTGAAGACAAAAAAGATAGTCTGTAAGGGGGTTTACTAACTCAGCCATATTAGGTAGTGACTACACTATGTAGTGGTTTGCAAGAGTAAAGGCTATAAGAAGAAGAGGGGATACCCGGATCTAGGAAGGTGAAGGGGGAGGAGTAGCTAGGGGAACTCTCACATTAAGGTCAAGCTCATCATCAAAGTAGGACGATAAGGAAGTCGAGTGAATAATGGCATCTGGTGATTCTGTAGTTGAGAAAAAAAGAGAATAAATCCTCAAAAAATAGCACATTGCATAAGATCCTCACTTATTTAGCATCCAAGTCATAAAAACTATAAACTTTTTGAGTGTCTGAATATCCCAAAAAAATACATTTGGTAGACTTGGCATCAATTTTAGAGTACTCAAATCTTGGAAGAAGCACATAACACGTACACCTAAAAACATAAAAAGTGGCATACAAAGACCTAGTATTTAAAAGTTTTTGTAAAGGGGACTAATTGTGGAGAACCATTGTGGGAATCTTATTAATGAGGTACACTGTCGTGTGGAAACTGTCAACCCAAAATAATTATGGCAAATTGGAATGAAGTCGAAGAGTACGAGCTGTTTCGATAATATGGCAGTGCTTTCACTCAGTAACACCATTCTGCTAAGACTGGTTAGGACAAGTTTTTTGGTGAATGACACCTTCAGTAGCCAAGAAATACTCAAAATCTTTAGAGATGTATTCATCATCTGAGTTCGTGCAAAGGATCTTTATATTTTTCTCAAATTGAGTACGACCCATTGCATAAAAATACTTAAAAGACCTTTAATACCTCAGATTTGTGTTTAAAAAAGTAAATCCATGTAAATCAGTATACATCATCCATAAATATAACATAATAAGATTTTCCAAAAAGTAAATTAGAGCTCGCAGGACCCAAAACATCAGAGTGAATAAGTTCAAATAGAGAGGTAGTATGATGAATACTTTTATTAAATGGCAAAAAAAATAATTTTGTAAGAGCACAAGATTCAAAATCAATATTGGCATTATTCTTAAAATCTATCTTAGACACTAAATCACCAGAAGAAAACAAGGACTTAGGATTCTGAGTGTGAGGATGTTCCAAGTGCCTATGCTACAGTTTCCAAAGAGCATTGGCTAAGTTGACCTTCTGATAAGATGGATCAGGAAAACACTTGTGAGAATTGGAGAATGAGCCCAAATCCAAGATGAAGAGTTCCCCTTGTGTACGGCCTCGACCAATCTCTTTTTTTATTCTCAAATCCTGAATAAGACAACCATTAGGTGAGAAACAAACTAAGTAATGTTTGTCAAAAAGCTGATTAATAGAAATCAAATTTGCAAATAATTTAGGGACATAAAGAACATCAAATAAGACTAGAGGGGGAGAATTAGGAAAGATAAAGTTTAAAGTGACACTTCCCTGGATGTCAAAATTTATGGCAATAGTGATTGTGCTAGGGACTGAAAAAGGTTTCGAGGAAGCAAAGGTTGTCAAGGCACCAGTCATATGATGAGTGGAACCCGAATCTATAATCCAAGGAGCAGTTGACTTAGGCTTACCAAACCCTACAGCATGAAGACCTTTGATAAGTTGTTGGACAATGTCAAAAGGTAAAGAAGAAGAGGAACTATGAAGAGGATAAATAGTAGATATTAAGGCTATAAAAGTGGTCAAATGGTTGGAATATAGTGGACGAATTCAACAATTTTGTATCAAATGGCCATCTTTCTTGTAATATCAAAAACAATTTGGAGGTGGAAACTTTCTAGTTGCGGCAATGAGAAGCATAAGACCCTTCTCATGATAGTTGAAACACTCAATAGAAGACAAGTCACGATACTTCTCTTTGTAAGCAGCAAAAAAATTAGATGGGAAAATTAGTGAAAAGAGAGAGGCCAAACGAGTCTCTTCAGAAAGAAGACCGACAAGGATAATATTAAGCAAAGAGGTTGAGTTGTGATTGAGAATAGAGGACTGAATGTGCTTGAACTTGGCTCATAACTTTATAATCAATGCACGACAATGAGATTTCTGTCATAATTTAAGAACTATTTCAAGTGACGCTTTTAAAATATTACTTTCATCAATCATATCTATCTCATACCAAATTGGTATTATGGAATAATAAAATTCTTGAATGCTAGCGGTCTCTTGAGAATGATATATAAGAGACTATTCCAATTAATAAATTTTTACAGCATTAATATGTTGATAGATCTGTTGAAGGTAATCCCACACTATACGAGAAGAGGTCTTAGTACATATGAACAAGGAAAAATCCTTGATTTTCTATATCTCTTTGGAATGAAGGAGCTCATCTCCTTTCAAGGTTATGAGGAAAATTATACATGGTAAATCCTATACATGGTAAGAACTATAAATGGTAAATATAACACAGAATAGTCTAGACTAATTATATATAATCTACTTCCTAATATATGAAAGATATTAAAGCTAAATATGGTAGGTAAATATTGTAAGTAATGTTGATTAACATTTTCAACTTCCGACTTCAAATCCAAAGATTTCTTCAAGGTTTTAAACCTCAAGTATGTGGGATTTCATCAATGGATTTCCTTTCACATATTAAGTCCCATAGATAACTCAATTTCTCAAGTTTAATTCACCCGTCAAGCTTAGGGTTTCCATGAAAATCATGAATTTCTTAAATTTTCAGTTTATTTATTTAATTAAACCATAGATATATGTTTTCCCATAAATTTGAGCATTTTTCTATACTCAAAATTATAAAATCTCATTATATTGATAAATTCTTGATTTTTGGGCTTGAGTTATGAAATTCATTATGTTCAGATTTTAATATTGTCATAATTAGTTGCATTCTTCAGAGATGGTGGGTTATGAACACCCGATGACCTAGGATTTCATGCATACACTTACGAATGCTATATTCTCTAGCTTACATGTTATTGAGTACTTTTAGATTATGCATTTATTACTGATTTTTAGAATATTATTATTATTGAGCACTTTCAGTTATCAGTGTCATAGAGTTGGGAGTAGTAATTAGCACCAAGCAAACGCAAGAATAGAGGTTCACCCGTCAGTTAGGTTGAGACCTTTAGTAGAATTCCCTAAGTTGTATAACTACGGCACCATTATAGGTTACAAAGGGTCACTAGTCAGACCATGATTGACACCTTAGTCATTTTAGACATCAATTTAGTGGATCAACATCAGTCAATGTTCATACCCTTGTCAAGGTACTGAACACCCATCCAACTAAGGTTACAGGTTGGACCCTGATTAGTTTAAATTAGGGTATTTCAGTTAATGGTAGCTCCCACAATCTACATTTTATAGTTCAGCTTCAGATTTTTGCATGACCTTGTATTCAATTGTTCAGCTTATCATATAGTACATGTTTATTACTTGGTCTTGCATCAGTTTACCATGTTACATGCATCATGCTCAGCCTATATCAGTTATTTTGCATCTCACATACTCAGTACATTACAAATACGATCTCATAATAAATTTGTGCTATATTGTCTTATAATATATGTTCTGACGCTCAGTATCCAGATTGTGCTTAGTACAATTTCACACCATATCAGTAACAGTGTTTGGTGAGTTCTCACCATTCGAGGACCAATTATTAGCATTTTTTAGTACTGTTATCTAGTTTCAAACAGTTGGGGTTAGTTGGAGGCTTGTCCCAATAACTCATATGATTTAAAGGCTTTCTGACATAGATTTATGTTTTCAGCATGTTGATTATGTTAGACAGTCTTAATTTTAATAACCAGTACTGATTTTGATTTTATTATAATTGGGACATTTCAGTTTAGTTTCCATCAAGTATCTAATTATTTTCTTTCATATTCTTAGTGTTTTATTAGGTCATGGGTTAGCTTAGAGTCACTTGTGACTTTGAGTACTGTGTTATGATTAGAGAGCAGTCTCGGGTCATGATATGAACTTAGAGATCGATAACCTGGTCTTTAATACCAAGTTGTCACAATCCAAATCACTGAATGATGAGGGCACCTACTATCATTGATTTCTGCAAAAGCTTATACCCCAAAAAGGGTATAGAAAATGTAGCATTAGTACAAACCATACGTACTTGTAAGCTTCAATGGTCGACCCAAATTAGATTGCATAATATAACATAAACATTCAAAAGGAAACGTGTAGTCTTTAAACTTATTACCCAACCCCCAAGGTCTATTCTGCCACCTTGTTATCTTTTCTTTATGGTTCCCAAGAAACCACTCTATCCTGCTTCCATCCTGGTCCACCAATCCTGGCATTACACTAATGGTTGACAAACTTCTAGAGGATAATTACAACAAAGAAAAGTCCTAGACCAAGGTCAAGAACCTAAAAAGTCACCTATTATACCCGAGGAAGGACCTCTTCGTCATATGACCTACCCATCCAGCTCCCCAGTCATCAGACGAGAATTCACCCCATAACCACAAGCGTCTTTCTCTATATCCCACTGACATAGAACTCTCTATTAGTCCAAACTTCATGTGAACTTCCACTACCAGAGGTAGCTTAATAATCCAGCCGCCTTAATAAGAAATATAGATTAATTCATAAGTGATTTGTACTTAACTAAAAAACAATGCCCTAGGTTATCATATCCCCGACCCGATATACACAGCGCCTACAAGTTATAAATAAATAGTAAGGGTTAGCATCACTAGTCAACCAAATACCATCATGTCACATTCAATGAAGCCAAGTCAATACATAAATAATTATACAACTCAATCACAACTAATTGAACAACCTTGACTCCAACAACTTCCAAGATATGTCAAGTACCTGGATCACATAAATATCCAAATATACACATTTATTAAACATATAAGCATAGTGTATGGTTCTCTCTTAAAACTGTCAAACTTACCTAATCCTCGTACATATATACTAGCCGATATACAACCTCCCTCTAGCTATGACCTACAGGGGGCAACTATTGTCCATGAACTAAAATCCAAAATAAAAGTGTCTACCGACCTTATTCCACCAAAAGCCCGTGAGAACGTTCTAAATATCGAATATTTCACATTTAGCAAGTAAGGTAGGTTAAAAATCATGTAACAACCACAAATTATTACAAAGACCATACCAAGCAGCAAGCACTAACAAATCATACTACAAAGTAGTTAACATTCATATAGTACACAAATTGGATTAAATTACAATACCATCACCTATTCTACTGGTGGAGCCTTAACCATAATGCATCCATAATGCTAAGATTCGAAGGCATAACCAAGATTACCACCGTAGGTTATTTGATAACTTTCCCATGCCTTACTTAACACCATTTCTTTCCTTATAGTTAGCTAATATCCGATAATTTATCCTTCCCACCACAACACCTACAAGTATACTATAAGGGAAACACCAACTAATAGAACACATAGAGCATAACATGTATAATTACATAAACAGCCCATTATATACACTATACAAGTCTTAACCAGTTTTGGCCATCTAA
The DNA here is from genome assembly GCF_002878395.1 of Capsicum annuum. Lineage (NCBI taxonomy): Eukaryota > Viridiplantae > Streptophyta > Magnoliopsida > Solanales > Solanaceae > Capsicum > Capsicum annuum. The sequence goes on from NW_025862662.1 coordinate 678,734, forward strand.
GCTCCATGTCCGAAGTCCTAGACATGAAGCCTCCCATCCATCTACGTTACATGCATGCTCTCCAACTCGGTTCTACACTACAGAATTAACTTCAGCTTACTTGGATGTCAACCACCTGTAGGAAGTACAAACCAATGCCATTTCTATTCAGACATCAAGATTGCAGATACGCTATTCTTAAAAATTAATGGGTTTGGACCCATCCGTACCTCTTTCTCCTTTTCTCCATGGTTCCAAGGCATGGGAGAAATCCCTTAGGCTTTTTGGAGCCTTACACGTTTTTATTTTAGCCAAGAGTGGATAAGAAAAATAAATCTTGTTTAAGTGGTTTTTCTGGGTTACATCGCCTCGCTATAGCGGTCGGCTTACCACTATAGGGGATGACGTCAACTCGACCCCACTATTTTTGAATTCTAAAATTTAATACACGTGTCTTCGCATAATTTTTCTAGTAAAATTCCATCAATACCTGTACTCCACACTAATATCAAGGCATTTCTTGGTAATGGCGGATTCAATCATTGCATTGTGACTCACAAGCGGCAATTGAATTGCTAAAAATAATGTGTACAGTGGAAAATAAGACATATTGACATCATACATGGTGTCATTAAAAAATTATTGAAACATGATGTTATTTCTTTAGAATACGTAAGGTCCAAAAGAAATTTGGCAAATCCTATAACCAAGGGTTTGACAAGAAAAATAATTCTTGAATCATCGAGGGGGGTGAGGATAAACCCCATGGTTTGAGGTAGCATGGTGGATACCATTGTGGTCAAAAAGAGTCATATAGGCCTTCAATAAACACTACATATCTTATCTCTATGGCGTGAGGTAGTGTATTATAAGGTTGAGCTTATTTTTTTGCTAATAATTCATAGCCTTAAGATGGTCTATGAGATAAAATTTATGGATCACCTACGTGAGTTTAAAGGGTTGGTCACCTTATATGAAAGACTTGGGTCAGTTTTTTAGAACACTCATGAGACCAATGTTTGTATGCATGACGATAAAAATACTTTATGAGTATCGCGGAGTTTCCATAAAATCAAGGATATGGTATGTGTTGTGGGGGTATAAACTTATGTCCATTTAGTTCAAGAGTGCTTCACTTTGTGGATATTTATTGTTGTCTCATTTTACTATGTATCAATTCATGTCGAAAGATATTGATACTTAAGTGTATGTTCCTTTATTTTTTCCAGAAACTATTCCTATTATTTTTATTTAGCATTTTATGGGGACTGTGAGATTTTTTCATTCATCAATGAGAATACAAACAATGAACTTACTGTACTCATTTCTCTATTGTGTAGATAAAAATTCAAAGTAAAAGCTCACATTCATACTCTCAAATTAATTCAATGATGAAAATAAAAGTTTCACACTCATTCTTTAGTGAAATGTATGGCCCTAGTGAGATATCAATATACCATATTTATTTCTTCACCAAAACGTACAATTTCCAAAATTAAATAAATGTGGTCTTTTCTATATGGAAATAACACATTCACAAAAAGAAACACTATCCTCATTTTTTGACCTTCTTTCTAAATTACTTAGTCCTAGCTCATTGGTTTCCTATTCCTTGTGAATTTCTAGGCAATAGTTTTATGCAACTTCAAACTTTCAGCCATGAATGCACGTGTTTGGAGGTGTTATGGAACCTTGGGGAGCGACCGGCTATAACAATTTGTACCGAAATTGGATCAAAACCGCTTTCACGGAAGTGACTTGCCAAGACACAGTGCTTGTAACAACTCTCTCACAATTTTAATTCCTATCCATTATCAATACTGTATTATTTTTCCCAACACCTATATATTTTCTATCTTCATCTTTGTGTTTCGTGTATAATATGTAGTCCCCGGACATAAAATATTTTCACTTTTTTGGGGTATCTTGTCCTCCCAAGTTTAAATATCCATTTTGACATTAATTTGATGATATTTTTTTCTTAAAAAAAAAAGTAAAAACATAGTTAAAGTTAATTTTTAAAGAAATATTTGAAAATTAAAATTATGTTTAAATTGCACTTCATTAGAATAAATATTGAAGATTTATGAGAAGGAAAAAATTACTTTCTCTGATTTAATTTATAGGTATTTGACTTGACCGCATATGAAATTTAAGAATGAAAGAACATTTACTCTAAACCAAGGAAAAGCTAGGATCTAAGCATATAAAGCAAATCGATTCACTCTATTTACAACTCAAAAAACAATACAAGAATACAAGCAATGAGTTGCATCTACAAAATTAGTCTCTGTTACCAGGTATAGTATTCTTGCTATTTATGGAAACAACAGTGCACTCACTATTTTAGTAATAGTATGACCACCTCTACACTATGTATGGTTCTACTTAGTGATAAATAAAGGGAAAGGGGTCAAATTTATCTTTTTACTTTTGAAAATAGGTTCAATATATTATTTGTCATATTTTGGGGTTAGATTTACCCACGTTATCATACTCTGGGGCTAAATTTATCCCTCTATTTTGAAAAATTGGCTAAATACACCTTTCGTCATACTTTGAGGCTAAATTAACTCTCGATGTCATACTTTGGGATCATTTTTATCCTCGTTGTTAAAAACTTTTTACTTGTACCCTTTCTTTAACGGAAAGCTTAAATCAACCTTAAATGACCCATTTTTAAAAATGAAACACATGCTAATCTAATTTGTTCGATCCGACCCACAAAAATACACAAAAAAATATTCTCCTCCCTCAGTTCTGTTAGTTGAATTTTCTCAACGAACAAATATACTTCTCTTTCAGCATGCAGCGTTGGTAGGTTATTTTCAAATGAACAAAAAATAAAATGAAATGGGATAACGCAAAAGTATGAAACTAGAAAAAATGTCTTTTACAAACTCTACACCTGTTTAGATATGTTCAAATTTTAAAATTACGAATGTAATTTTATATGCATCTAAATTTTAGAATCAGTGAATAAGTTTTCTGAGCAAAAGACATGATGAAAAATTTGAGTGGATCCAAATTGTAAGCAAAGACATAAGAATGAAAAGATGTCACGATTAACACATAGGGAGACCTCTTAATTCAATCGTTCAGAGAAATATCTAGTGGGCCTAATCTGTTGCAGTTAAGTGCAAGTGTCATTTTTCATGAGCTCTACACTGATGCAAATCCATGAACTGAGGGGGGATAGATTTGTTTGTGTTTGCACTGATTCAGATTCATTTTTCATGAGTTATGCAATAATAAATATCCAGCGGCTTAATGTTGTTGGAAAATTTTGAACAACAGAACTGAGGGGTATATTTATTTGTGTCTTTTTTGTGGCTCTGGTCGGATCGGGCGGGTTTGATTAGGATGTTTTTTATTTTTAAGAAAATGAGATATTTTACGTTAATTTGGGTTTTTCTATTAATGGAGGAGTACATGTGAAAAGTATCTTAACAAAGAGAGTAAATTTGACATCAAAGTATTACATCGAGTGTAAATTTGATCCAAAGTATGACAAATGATATATTTAGTCAAATTTTCAAAATAGAAGGATAATTTGGCCCCAAATAATGATGAAGGGTATTTAATTAATTTTCTAAAGTTAGGGGGTAAATTTTATTTTTTTTTCATAGATAAAATATGACCTTCCACCACCACCACCACCACCACTACCACCACCACCACCACCAACAACAACAACAACAACAACAACATCCTTATCTAGTGAACAAATAGTGACGAAATTTTTATATGGTGAATAGAAACCAAGAAAATATAATGTAGAATAACTTTAAGGTGATCCTTAGATACTTTTATTTTGGATAAATTAATAAAATTGATTTCAATATAGCTTAAATATTCAAGTATCGTCTCAAATCACCAACCCAATTCGATATAAAAATGGGATAACTACATATCTTAGCAAGTATAGACTTCTAATTACCCTATTTAGTCTAAGTTTCAATTAATTTCAATTCATATACCCCTTGCCTATTAATTATTTCTAATTACAATTCATAGCCTCTCTCATGTATTTTATCTTTTTTTTATTTCCTATTATTCTCCCTTTTTTTCCCTTTTTCAATTTTTTTCTTCATTTTTCTATTCCTTTTTTTGTTGTTTTCTCTTTCTTTTTTTCCTTTTTTCACTTTTTTCTTTTTTGTTTCTTTTTTTTTTTTTTTCATTTTTCTCCTTTTTTTGTTATTTTTTTATATTTTTTCTTTATTTTCTATTACTCTCTTTCCTTTTTTGTATTTTTTCTCCTTCTTTATTTCTTTTTTCCCTTTCTTTTCATTTGTGCGAACAAGCAAACACAAATACAAGTGCAAACTATAAAATACAAATGCAAACTATAACATACAAATATAAGTGTGAACTATAAAATACAAATACAAATGCGAACTATAACATACAAATACAAGTACAAACTATAAAATACAAATACAAATGTGAACTATAACATACAAATACAAGTGTGAACTATAAAATACTAATATAAATATAAATACAAATGCGAACTATAATATGCAAATACAAGTGCGAACTATCATTTGAATATTTTAATTATTGAAAATGAACAATTGATTTTTTTCTACGAATACTTGTTTGTATTTATTGATACGAGTTGTATTTATTGACACAAATAAATACAATTCAAATTTTTATACAAATCAATATATACAAATACATATTATATTTGTATTTGTAAAATCATTTGTTTGTAATTATATTTGTATCAAGTGATATTTGTTTATTTATAAATATGAATGATAATTTTGATATACAAATACAAAACGGTACACTTGTATCAAATTATACATTACATATTTATATATTTTAGAATCAAGAAAACACAACTAATGCATTTACTTATTTGTATATAACTACAAATGATAAATTGTATATAGTTATGGCTAAATACAATATGTAATCAACTTACAAATACAAATACAAAGTAATTCTTTAAAAATAAAAAAGTATCAATGAAAATAGAATACAAATACAAGTATAATCCAAATATAATCTAAATATACAAACACAATAAAATCATAATATAAATATAATTAAATATCATATGCAATCAATTATAAAATACAAATATAAAACAGTTCTTTAAAATATATGTGCGAATTATACAAAATATAAATGATAGTGCAAACTGACAAATACAAATTCAAGTGCGAACTATAAAATACTAATACAAATGCAAACTATAAAATATAAATACAAGCGTGAACTTTAAAATACAAATATAAATACTGTTGTATCAATGAATCTAAAAATATTAATGACGGTGTGACTACAAATATGATAAACAATTATGGTATTTATGTTACCATCCATGACTTGTGTTCGACTAGTCATATTTTTCAAAAAGATAATAAATATAAAATAGAATAAAAAAATAATAAAGAAAATTAGTACAAAAAAGAAAACAAAAAAAATCAAACAAGAAAAGAAAAGAAGAAAGAGAAATAGAAGTGGAGATTAAAGAGAGAGAAAAAGAAAAAAAAACGAAAAAAATAAAAATAGAAAAAAAAGGGGGGAAACACGAAAAAGGAAAAAATATTAAAAAATGAAAAGAAATAATGGTAATATTTTTTACAAGATGTAGTGTATTAATATTTTTTATTAATACAGATCACTGAGTAAAAGTGAATACAACGGCTGAAAATTGAATACAACGGTTATAAATTGTAATTATGTAAAATGTGACTATGGAAGAAAAATTTTATAGCTAAGTGTCACTATTTCTGAAAGATCCCCTATGAAAAATAAAAATGTGAGATTGTATAATAATTGGTGAAACGCTGCATTAATTAGATAGGGTTCATTTTTTGTATTAATATTTGGGGATCTTTCAAAAATAGCTACATTTTACTGTAAAACTCACCTTCCATAGTCATATTTTACATACTTACCATTTATAACCATTATATTCAATTTACGCCCGTTGTATTTGATTTTATCAATAATTTGTATTCATATAAAATATAAATACAGTACCATTTAGCCGCTGTATTCGATTCACAACCGTTGTATTCACTTTTATTCAGCGGTCTGTACTCATAAAAAACATAAATACACTACATATTTAGTCTCAACAAAAACACTGCCATTTTTTTTCTTTTTTCTTTTATTATATTGTTTCTTTTTCGTGTTTTCCTCGTTTTTTCTTCTTCTTTTTTCTATTTTTTCCTATTCTTATTTTTTTCATTTTCTCTCTCTCTTCAAATCTCTAACTTTTATTTCTCTTTCTTTTTTTCTTTTTTTTTTTCTTTTTTGTGCTTATTTTCTTTATCATTTTTTTTGTTTTGTTTTATATTTTTTGTATTTTTAAAAAATATGACTACTCGAGCACAAGTCCTGATGATAAAGTAAATACCACAATAATTTATTATATTTGTATTCACACCGTCATTTATATTTTTATATTCATTGATACAACTGTATTTGTATTTGTATTTTAAAGTTCGTGCTTGTATTTTGTAGTTCGCATTTATATTTGTATTTTATAGTTCGCACTTGTATTTGTATTTGTTAGTTCGCACCATCATTTATATTTTATATAATTCGCATTTGTATTTTAAAGAATTATTTTGTATTTGCATATTATAATTGACTGTATATTATATTGGATTATATTTATTTTGTGGTTTTATAATGTTTGTATATTTAGATTATATTTGTATTTATATTCTATTTTTGTCGATGTCTTTTTATTTTCAAATAATTATTTTGTATTTGTATTTGTAAGTTGATTGCATATTATTTTTTCAGCCTTGATTATGTACAATTTATCATTTGTATTTGTATACAAACAAGTAAATGCATTAGTTGAATTTTCTTGATTCTAAAATATATAAATATGTAATGTATCATTTGATAAAAATGTACCGCTTTGTATTTGTAAGTCAAAATTATCATTCGTATTTGTAAATAAATAAATATCACTTGATACAAATACAATTACAAACAAATGAAACAAATAATTTTACAAATACTATATGTATTTGTATAAAAATTTGAATTGTATTTATTTGTATCAATACATACAACTCATATCAACAAATACAAACAAGTATTCGTAGAAAAGAATCAATCTTTTTTTTTTCAATAATTAAATACAAATGATATTTTACACTTGTATCTGTATGTTATAGTTCGCATTTGTATTTATATTTTATAGTTCACATTTATATTTGTATGTTACAGTTACATTTGTATTTGTATTTTATAATTCGTACTTGTATTTGTGTTTGCTAGTTTACACAAACAAAAAGGAGAAAAATGAAAAGGAAAAAAAGAAGAGAAAAAAAAGGAAATCTTTTTTTCTAAAAAAAGAGTAATAGAAAACAGAGCAAAAAAGAAAAAAAGAAAAAAAAAATCAAAAAAGAAAAAAGTGAAAAAAGAAAAAAGAAAGAGAAAACAAAAAAAAGGAAAAGAAAAAATAAAGAAAAAAAACTGTAAAAGAAAGAAAAAAGTAATAGAAAATAGAGAAAAGGAAAAAATACACGAAAGAGACTATAAATTATAATTAGGGATAATTAATAATTAAGAAAGAATATGAATTATAATTAATTAAAATTTAAATAAAATAAAATAATTAGAAGTCAATATTTACTATATTTTTCATTTGAAACACCTTACATGTTTTACACGAGATGTTACACTAATTAAAACAATCATTGTTAATTGGTGCACCTTCCATTTAAATTCGAGTGATGCCGACATAAAATCCCCCTCCCCCTC